>NC_091307.1:3040806-3045806 GCF_038502225.1 Cherax quadricarinatus
CCACTAACTCCTCTGCTAATATAGGCAGGAATATCCTGCCTTTATTAGCAGAGGAAATAGTGGTAATAAAGGCAGGAATATCCTTTTGGTCAGTGACTCAAAGGTGCCATCTGTAACAGATAGGAAGGTGAGACAGAGGGTGTGTTTCCCAGGAGCCAGTGTTATCGACATAGTCAACAGACTGGATAACAAGATTGCCACTAAAGGTTTCTTTCACGTATATAGGAGTAAGATTAGGGACAAGATAGGCCCACTTAAAAGTTGCACACGTCAGCTTTCCATAATTGACGAGGAAATGCGCATAATCTTCAACATTTTTTTTTAACCGGGAGATAATAGAAGAACTACAGAAATCAACAGTTATATAGACAGGACGAAAATAAGTTATGCATGATCAGTGTCACTAGTGATATGGTTCTCAGACAATTAAATATATTAAAATCTAATAAAACTCCAAGCCCTGACGAACTGTTCATAAAAGTTATAAACGAATGTAAGTAGGAACTTAGCAAACCATTAGCTAATCTTTTCAACATATCATTGCAACTTGTCATAGTGTCTGATAAATGGAAAATGGAAAATGTGATACCTATCTACAAAGCAGGAAGCAGGTCGTTAGTTTCCAATTAAAGACCAATTAGCTTAATCACTAATTGCCGAGGCTATTCGAAACCACTAACTTTTTCCCCCTAAGGTATTTGAGGAGGTAAATCATGGTAACGAATATGATATTGCGTATATTGACCTCAATAAGGCCTTTGATAGAATTCCTCACCAGATATTGTTGGGGAAATAGAGGCACGAGGAATAGGAGGGATTTTTTTTTTATGGCTAGAAGCATGGTTGACAGAAAGATAACAGAGTTTGCATAAATGGGAGGAAATCAGAGTGGGGACGTTTCACAAGCGGTGTTCCACAGGAGTCAGTGTTGGGGGCCTTTGTTGTTCACAATATACATAAAGGACAGAGTTGAGGAAGTAAATAGCGACATAAGCAAGTTTGCCGATAACGCTAAAATAGGCCATCGGATTAATTCTGATGAACATAAGAACCTAAGGAAAAAGGAACACTGCAACAGGCCTACTGACTCATGCGGAGCAGGTCCATGTCCCCCCCCCCCACGGATTAGACCAATGACATCCCCCCCCCGGATTAGCCCAATGACCCACCCAGTCTGATCATCTCCACTCAAGGATGGAGCACTGCACCAGACCCAGCAGCAAAAGCTAGTCAGGTCCAACTCACACCCACCCACACCCACTCATGTATTTATCTAACCTATTTTTAAAACTACACAACGTTTTAGCCTGAATAACTGTACTAGGGAGTTTGTTCCACTCATCCACAACTCTATTACCAAACCAGTGCTTTCCTATATCCTTTCTGCATCTGAATTTTCCAACTTGAAACCATTGCTGCGAGTCCTGTCTTGGCTGGAAAATTTCAGCACGCTATTTACATCCCCTTTATTTATTCCTGTTTTCCATTTATACACCTCAATCATATCCCCCCTAATTCTACGCCTTTCGAGAAAGTGCAGATTCAGGGCCCTCAGTTTGTCCTCATTGGGAAGGTTTCTGATACATGGGATCAACTTTGTCATCCTCCTCTGTACGTTTTCCAGAGCATTAATTACTCTGAATGAGACAAAGATTTAGAGCTCTGGTTAGTAGTAAGCTAAAGCCAAGACAACAAATGCCCAAGTGTTAGCGATACAGCGAACAGAAATCTTGGCTTCATATCAAGAAGTATAAATAACGGAGCATAATTTAGGTTATACTTCAGCTCTATACATCGTTGGCCAGGCCTGGATTAGGTTATACTGCGCAGTTCTGCTCGCCATATTACTGAATGGACACAAATGTTCTGGAAAATGTGCAGAGAAGAATGACAAAGTTGATCCCATGTATCAGAAATCTTTCCTATAAGGATAGACTGAGAGCACTGAATCTTCACTCTTTAGAAAGGCGTAGAATTAGGGGGATATGACTGAGGTGTATAAATGGAAAACTGGAACAAATAAAAGGGGACGTGAATACGTACTAAAAATATCAAGACAGGACTTGCAGCAATCGGTTCAAGATGGGAAAATTTAGATTTAGAAAGGATATAAGAAAACATTGGTTTGGCAATAGAGTTGTGGATGAGTCTAACAAACTCCCGAGTAGCGTCATGGAAGTGAAAACCTTGTATAATTTTAAAAATGGGGTAAACAAGTACATGACTGGGTGTGGGGTGTGAGTTGGACCTTCCTAGTATGGGCCATAGGTCTGCAACAGTAATAGTACCTTCTTATGTTCTTCTGTAAGTAAGATGCAAAGCGCAAAACGATTGCGCATTTCTGCTGTAGCTCAACTGGCTCGATTAGTCATGGGAAAACTAAAAATATGGAGCTATCATTCGTCATCTAATTAAATCACTTATTTAAAACTGCCCTAAAACATGCCACTATAGTGTTCACGTTAGTGGCTCATGTGCCAGTTCGCTGTTATACCTCAAATTATGTGCATTCATATTTGATACATAAATATAATGAAAAGGATTTACGTCGATGATCAGCAAAAACATTCTGCAAATTATAGATCTCTAGACTAACTGAGTGTATACGATCCTTTACGTTCGTGTAGGATTGGGATGGATTTGAAACCTTCAGCCATTAATTACAAGAGATACGATCTCCGAATTTGTATTCACAGATTTCTAGAGATAACTGCAATAATTACTCTAGATATCTAGAAGCGAACAATCGATTTCTCACTTACGATTTTAGCAAATTTCTTATTCTTTTTTTAAACAGTAAGAACGTCTCCCACTGAGATAGGGTTACCCGGCAAAATAGATACTACTACTGCTATTAACCAATCACTGTCTTGCCAGAAGCGCGCTGGCATTAGAGTTCAGATGACTCCCCAAGCTGCAATATTCCCACCCCTTCTTCACACACGCCAGTTGAATGTCCAGGCCCCTAGCGCTCAAAACCTCCTTTACTCCCTCCCTCAAACATTTCCTAGGACAACAACCTACCCCCCTCCTTCCCTCCACTCCAGATTTATACACCCTCCTAGTCATCAATTTTGTCCCATCATCTCTAAATGTACAAACCACCTCATCAACCCCCCCCCCCCCTTCATCACTGAATAATTACGTTGGCAATTCTACATCTCCTAATCTCCAAACTCCGAATTCGCATCCTTCATTGCACTCAAACACGACCCACATTTCACACCCACAAAACAGTGTTGGTACCACTACGTTCTGATATAATCCCTTTTTGCCTCCATAAACAAGTATGTTTAAACAGCCACGGTGACATCATGCATCCCTGTTTATGGCCTTCTCTAACAGAAAAATAATTTCTTATAATATACGTTATTTATTTCAGGTCAGGCTAGGTTGGGTTATATTTGCTGAAGTTAGATTGCTGTCTATAAGCAAAATTTAACGAACTCAGCGCCAGTAAATGCAGCAGAACATAAAGGCGATAGAAACTTTTTCAGCGCGACCAGAAAACGTACACCAAAGGAGGTAGTCACATAATCACTTTAACATTCAAGTATAACAGTAACACATCTGACTGTCTGAGCCACAGAAAAATACTGACTTTTAAGTGAAATACACAGATCTAGATATCTAGAGGCAACTGGAGCCTCAGCAGTAAATCAGGCAAAATAAGAGTCCGTAAGTCCTCTGTATAAGTTCTATTTAATGACTCCGGAGGAAAAGTCACTTTGAAAGCGTGTGTGAAGCAGTGTTTAGGAGAGGATAAATAATGATATCATATCTCACACACGAGTCCTCTCTTTGTTGTAGCATCTGCTACTTTTTGCGTGGCGCAAATGTTAATAGGCAATTATTGTAATTTTTCTTGTGCCTGTTGACGGTTGATAGACGCACTGTTTTGCGAGTATATTTTTTTGCAGTACCATGCCAGCTGTAGAGCAATTTTTTTTTTCTCTCTCTCTCTCCCTCCCTCTAGCTCTCTCTCTCTCTCTCTCTCTCTCTCTCTCTCTCTCTCTCTCTCTCTCTCTCTCTCTCTCTCTCTCCTCTCTCTCTCTCTCTCTTCTCTCTCTCTCTCTCTCTCTCTCTCTCTCTCTCTCTCACACACACACACAAATTATATATATATATATATATATATATATATATATATATATATATATATATATATATATATATTTATATATATATATATATGCATAACTGTGCATTATGTGTATTGGTAGCTAAACTTAGTAATTAAATGGTATAGATTTTCTTCGCACGAGACGCAGCATTCTCAGTGATCTGCGTGTTGACGAGAAATGACTAAACAAGTAGAAAAATACTATAAAGGCAAAGCAAAGAAGCAAAGTTAGCAGTGGCTAAAGATAAAGCTAAATTCCCTGTATTCTTAATACCAGTTCTCCTAGAACACAACAACGTAGTAATTATCTGTTATTTTTTTAATAGGGTATAAAGCCTATCCCTGGTACGCCAGGGATGCTATAGTTAACGGGACATCACCTGACGAAGACTCTAGAGTCACTTGTCTTTGTACCCGAAGAATTTGAATATCACCTACACTCCCATTGTTTGAATACACAAGAGACACGGAAGAGATGGTGTAGACCTTTTTTATTTATATATATAAATGAATAAAAGCTCGATTCTCATTAACCTGGCTTTGAAAAATCGCGTAATTAGGCATAATATTTAATATATATGCTTATGCATAGTAATTCCGAAATGTTGAATACTAACACGAATGCGCACAGACTCTGTATACTATATACGTCAGGCCCATACTGGAATCCACATCTGGTCAAGCACGTCAAGAAATTAGAGAAAGTGCATAGGTTTGCAACAAGACTAGTCCCAGAGCTAAGGGGATTGTCCTACGATGAAAGGTTAAGGGAACTTGGCCTGACGACATTGGAGGACAGGAGGGACAGGGTAGACATGATAACGACATATACTGCGCGGAATAGAGAACGGGGACAAAGACAGAATGTTCCAGAGAT
>NC_091307.1:3050806-3105806 GCF_038502225.1 Cherax quadricarinatus
AGACACATGTGCAACTCTTTGGTATCTTTATTGAGATAATAAAGATACCAAAGAGTTGCACGTGTCTAATTTATCATCATGTCGGTTCTCTGAACCATTGATCTACAAATTATTATCATTATTACTATTATATTACTGTTATTACTATTATATTATTATTATTGCTATCATTATTATTACGTTGTTAGGGAGCGCTAAACCCTTAGGAACTATAAAATACTTTGGGAATGGGAAGCATTCTGAGTCGAGTCAAGGAAAGAGAAGGTAGCTCCAGTTCTTTGCCTCAAGAATCCTTCAGCTTAATTAATAAAAAATAAGGTATGCAGACTCGTTAGAATTAGTAGAGATGGTGACAACACTGGTGGCTGGCGTACTCCCGGCATGCCCGTGTGTGTATGTGTAAACATCACACTGTAACCCATCATGCCCGTGTATGTATGTGTAAACATCACACTGTAACCCATCATGCCCGTGTATGTATGTGTAAACAGTCACACTGCAACCCATCATGCCCGCGTATGTATGTGTAAACATCAGTCACACTGTAACCCATCATGCCCGTGTATGTATGTGTAAACATCAGTCACACTGTAACCCATCATGCCCGTGTATGTATGTGTAAACATCAGTCACACTGTAACCCATCATGCCCGTGTATGTATGTGTAAACATCACACTGAAACCCATCATGCCCGTATATGTATGTGTAAACATCAGTCACACTGTAACCCATCATGCCTGTGTATGTATGTGTAAACATCAGTCACACTGTAACCCATCATGCCCGTGTATGTATGTGTAAACATCAGTCACACTGCAACCCATCATGCCCGTGTATGTATGTGTAAACATCACACTGAAACCCATCATGCCCGTATATGTATGTGTAAACATCAGTCACACTGTAACCCATCATGCCTGTGTATGTATGTGTAAACATCAGTCACACTGTAACCCATCATGCCCGTGTATGTATGTGTAAACATCAGTCACACTGCAACCCATCATGCCCGTGTATGTATGTGTAAACATCACACTGAAACCCATCATGCCCGTATATGTATGTGTAAACATCAGTCACACTGAAACTCATCATGCCCGTATATGTATGTGTAAACGTCAGTCACACTGCAACCCATCATGCCCGTGTATGTATGTGTAAACAGTCACACTGTAACCCATCATGCCCGTGTATGTATGTGTAAACATCACACTGCAACCCATCATGCCTGCCCGTGTATGTATGTGTAAACATCACACTGTAACCTATCATTCCTGTGTATGTATGTATAAACATCAGTCACACTGCAACCCATCATGCCCGTGTATGTATGTTTAAACATCATTCACACTGCAACCCATCATGCCCGTGTATGTATGTTTAAACATCAGTCACACTGCAACCCATCATGTCCGTGTATGTATGTGTAAACATCAGTCACACTGCAACCCATTATGCCCGTGTATGTATGTGTAAACATCAGTCACAATGCAACCCATCATGCCCGGGTATGTATGTGTAAACATCAGTCACACTACAACCCATCATGCCCGGGTATGTATGTGTAAACATCAGTCACACTGCAACCCATCATGCCCGTGTATGTATGTGTAAACATCAGTCACACTGCAACCCATCATGCCCGGGTATGTATGTGTAAACATCAGTCACACTACAACCCATCATGCCCGGGTATGTATGTGTAAACATCATTCACACTGCAACCCATCATGCCCGTGTATGTATGTGTAAACATCAGTCACACTGCAACCCATCATGCCCGGGTATGTATGTGTAAACATCAGTCACACTGCAACCCATCATGCCCGTGTATGTATGTGTAAACATCAGTCACACTGCAACCCATCATGCCCGTGTATGTATGTGTAAACATCACACTGCAACCCATCATGCCCGTGTATGTATGTGTAAACATCAGTCACACTGCAACCCATCATGCCCGTGTATGTATGTCTAAACATCACACTGCAACCCATCATGCCCGTGTATGTATGTGTAGACATCAGTCACACTGCAACCCATCATGCCCGTGTATGTATGTCTAAACATCACACTGCAACCCATCATGCCCGTGTATGTATGTGTAAACATCAGTCACACTGCAACCCATCATGCCCGTGTATGTATGTCTAAACATCACACTGCAACCCATCATGCCCGTGTATGTATGTGTAAACAGTCACACTGCAACCCATCTTCATTGTACATCGTTCGAATTCTGCCTCATTACTCAGTGTCAATTTCTAAACGCTTGTTATATTAAGAAAATGTTATTAAGTTTGCTATAGCTTAAGTCTGAAAAAAAAATTCGTTTATCTAACCATAAATAGTTAAGACAGCACGTGTTTTAGCAGTGTTTTTCTACGAATATGCAAAGCGTTGAAATCTGCACGCATATCACTCGTGGTGTAAGGACAGGTATCACTCCTGAGCCTCCATCAACCAAGAGACTCTCCACACCTTATCCGAAACATAATGCGAATTTTACTTCCATTATTTGCTCATCCAGCTCAGTATATATGAATTTATAATGACTAACATTTGCATGCACTCCGAGCAAAATCACCCTCATTAGTTTCAGTTTCCCGTGTTGAAAACTGAGTGCCTGTGGACAGACAATTGTTGCCAATTTATTTTAAAATATTTTTTTATCTAATAGATGGCAAGTGATTGTTGAAACAATTTTTTTTTTTTTTAAGTTTGCCGTACTTGTTTCATAATAATGTCAGAGAGCAGTCGGTAACCACAAAAACAAAAGTGCTGTTATATTGAGGGAAGAATATTCTTAAAGAAATTGTATTTATATATTTACCTTTTCTGTAGGCTACATGTGGATGCGATAGTGTGTAGTAGACACCTCGTTGCTAGCCGGCTGATGGGTGCTGATCAGTGCTGAACTTTGGGTTGAGCTGAGGCAACATAACGTCACTTAATCTGTAAACTCAGCAATGAAAGAAAAAAAAGAAAGGCTAAGATTTTAGCTCACTTTTTTTTTTCTTCAGACAGTCCCTCACCTTACTGCTCTTGTTATTCTCATACATCATGATAGATGCTCCTGTAGTTATTAAGTCTATCTTCATTCTAGAAGAGTCCTTAATTGTTCTTCTATATCATGTTCGTATAATCTCCAAAATTTTTATTTTACTTTGATCATAGGTACCAGGTGTTATCCCCTGCTCATATATATATATATATATATATATATATATATATATATATATATATATATATATATATATATATATATATATATATATATATATATATATATATATATATATATATATATATATATATATATATATATATATATATATATATATATATATATCAATGACAACACTGAGACTAGCCGGGGGATCGAACCCGTGATGTTTTAGCCCGCCTCTTGGTGAGCGAAAATTTACGACACTTTAACCCACTGGACCATACAATCCTATAAGAATCATGCACACAGCAGAGCTAGGTGTTGTACCATGATCCGAGGACATACGATGGTGTGTGATGGTTCGTGGTTACAACACGATATATACTGCTTGTGGAGGCTAGTACACCAAACGGGGAGTAGAATGAAATTAGCTCCAAGGCACCCACACTATCGTATGTCCTCGGATCACGGTGCAACACCTAGCTCTGCTGGGTGAGTAATCTGTGTAGGATTGGGTGGTCCTGTGTGTTAGACCGTCGTGTGATTTTCGCTCACCATGAGGCGGGCCAAAACAACATGGGTTCGATCCACCGGCTAGTCGCAATGCTGGTATTGATTAAATACCACTTGTTCGTGGTTAAAAACTACAAACATATATATATATATATATATATATATATATATATATATATATATATATATATATATATATATATATATATATATATATATATATATATATATATATATCTATATATATATATATATATATATATATATATATATATATATATATATATATATATATATATATATATACAAACATGAATACATTGGTACTTTATATCAAAGATTATTAATCTCCTCCAGCTCCTCTGAAGCCAGACGCGAGCCAAGTATGCAACAAGCATTTTCCCTTTGGATGGCCACACTGAGGCGCTGGAACATGAAAGTGGGCGCCCTCAGGTCCCTGGTGGTGTCGGTGAGTCTGGAACCTAATTCTTTAAGGAAGCGTTTGGCGTTTTTTCCTCATGATCCCAAGGTCTCTGATCAGTCCCACAGGGACAAATTGATCCTGTTGGCTTATGTCTCTGAACTTGCCGATCTTGCACTCCTCCCTGTTATCAGCAGCTCCTCCCTGTTACCCGACACTATGATAGATGTAGGTGTCAGCCAGTGTCGACACGCAGGTATACTCCCATGCTAAGAGCTTGCTATTCTTCCAAGGATGGATGGTGATCCCGTCAGGGCAGTTTGCTGGGTTGTGAGTATTGTTGGCTGCTAGAGATCGGGGCTCTCTCTCGGCTGGGCATCCAGTTGTAGCAAGGCTTCTCTTTATGATGCCATTGACTTCATTGTGTCTTGTGTGCCAACCCTTCGTTTTGGAGCACTTAAGACCATGTAGACCATATTGGTCGGCTTGCACATCTCCACAAATACACGTACATTGCAATAAAGAGAGTCAACTCTCTTAGGGTAGAGGCGTGCTCCCATTGCCGAAATGGGAACTGTTTGGAGGAAGTCCCCAGAGTGATGTGCACTCACAGCTTCGAAACAGGCAGTCTCCCTGTCTGATGTTACATCCCTAAGCATGTTAGTAAGTACCTTTCCAGCGATGGGACCATCCCAATTTGACTGTAGGCCAGTGCTGCAGTAAGTTTTGGTGCTGGGTTAGTGAGAATATCCCATTCAGTGATGGCACTGGCGTAGCTAGGGCCCTGTATTCCTGCTGAGTCACTGATGTTGTCTGGAAGAGTTTGTTTTATTAACTCGTTTGATGTTATATTATTTATTATTATTTTTTTTTATTATCACACCGGCCGATTCCCACCAAGGCAGGGTGGCCCGAAAAAGAAAAACTTTCACCATCATTCACTCCATCACTGTCTTGCCAGAAGGGTGCTTTACACTACAGTTTTTAAACTGCAACATTAACACCCCTCCTTCAGAGTGCAGGCACTGTACTTCCCATCTCCAGGACTCAAGTCCGGCCTGCCGGTTTCCCTGAACCCCTTCATAAATGTTACTTTGCTCACACTCCAACAGCACGTCAAGTATTAAAAACCATTTGTCTCCATTCACTCCTATCAAACACGCTCACGCATGCCTGCTGGAAGTCCAAGCCCCTCGCACACAAAACCTCCTTTACCCCCTCCCTCCAACCCTTCCTAGGCCGACCCCTACCCCGCCTTCCTTCCACTACAGACTGATACACTCTTGAAGTCATTCTGTTTCGCTCCATTCTCTCTACATGTCCGAACCACCTCTACAACCCTTCCTCAGCCCTCTGGACAACAGTTTTGGTAATCCCGCACCTCCTCCTAACTTCCAAACTACGAATTCTCTGCATTATATTCACACCACACATTGCCCTCAGACATGACATCTCCACTGCCTCCAGCCTTCTCCTCGCTGCAACATTCATCACCCACGCTTCACACCCATACAAGAGCGTTGGTAAAACTATACTCTCATACATTCCCCTCTTTGCCTCCAAGGACAAAGTTCTTTGTCTCCACAGACTCCTAAGTGCACCACTCACTCTTTTTCCCTCATCAATTCTATGATTCACCTCATCTTTCATAGACCCATCCGCTGACACGTCCACTCCCAAATATCTGAATACGTTCACCTCCTCCATACTCTCTCCCTCCAATCTGATATTCAATCTTTCATCACCTAATCTTTTTGTTATCCTCATAACCTTACTCTTTCCTGTATTCACCTTTATTTTCTTCTTTTGCACACCCTACCAAATTCATCCACCAATCTCTGCACCCACGAACGAGTGGTATTGATCAATAACAACACTGCGACTAGCCAAGGAGTCGAACCCATGCTGCTCTGGCCCGCCTCATGGTAAGCGAAAGACAAATGACGCTCTAGTCCACAGGACCACACAATTCTCAAGAATGACGCACCCAGCCAAGCTAGGTGTTGTACTCGTCATCCGAGAACATACGGTAGTGTGGGTACCTCGGAGCTAATTTCATGCTACTCCCTGTTTGATGTACTAACCCAACGAGCAGTATTTTATATGACTGTACCCACGAACGAGTGGCATTGATCAATAACAACACTGGGACTCGAGCGTCATGTGTCTTTCGGTCACCATGAGGCGGGCCAAAGCACCATGGGTTCAACTCCTTGGCTAGTCGCAGTGTTGTTATTGAGATTTATATATATATATATATATATATATATATATATATATATATATATATATATATATATATATATAATCTTATTCAGATGGCTGAGGAGGGATTGTTGACGTGGTTCGGACATGTACAGAGGACTGAACAAAATAGAATGACTTTGAGAGTGTATAAATCTGTAGTGGAGGGAAGGTGGGGTAGGGGTCGGCATAGGCTAGGTTGGAGGGAGGGGGTAAATAAGGTTTTGTGTGCGAGGGGCTTGGACTTCCAGCAAGCATGCGTGAGCGCGTTAGATAGGAGCGAATGGAGACAAATGGCCTTTAGGACTTGACGTGGTGTTGGAGTGTAAGCAAGGTAACATTTATGAAGGGATTCAAGGAAACTGGCAGTCCGGACTTAAGTCCTGGAGATAGGAAACACAGTGTCTGCACTCAGAATGAGGGATGTTAATGTAGCAGTTTTATAACTGTACTGTAAGTGCGTCTCTGGCAGGACAGTGATGGAGTGAATGAAAGTTTTTCTTTTTCGGGCCGTCAGTATCCCATGTATAACTGCTATATTTCTGACAACATTCTTCCACTGTTTCGCAAAATGTATTGGTCAAATTTAGTGTATAGTACTAGGTTAGACTCTCAAATGATTCAATAATATTAGTTATTACAACTGAATTTCAAAACTCTCCTTTTATAAAGGCTACAGTTTCTTCGATTCCCGCACGATGTCCCCAAAGCTTCGGCGGCAACATATCCTTAAATAACAACATTCGTGTATTCCTGAAAGCTTTACAGTGTTGCACTTTACTGACCAATGAATCGACTGATGTTAAAAAAATCTACTGTTTCCTGAGGATAAGGGACGATACTTAGTGTTAGATTACGTTAACATTACCGTAAATTTACGTGACTTAAGCGAAAGTAACAGAAAGCAGAGATACATAAACTGGGAGGATATCTTGCGGTAACGTGAACTGGGCATATATATTTACATATACATTGTCTTTAGCAAATACAGTGGAAACTCCACATACTTTTGTGGTTGGGCTGGCAACGGATGAGAAAGTCATCACTAGGGGGAGACAGATTTGATGAGTCGTTGTTGATATTCATGAGCTGTGTTTTATGACAGTATGGTCTGACTATTTTTAACTCATATTAAAAGGACGATGATAGACGGCCTTAATGACAGGATAATGGGCATCTCCCGGCTTGTTTACAGTTTTCCACACCACCAAAGCCTCGATACTTTGGATATTTTGACACGGGAAAATTCGTCAATATCATTTTCACACGGTTATTTTTTTTTTATTGCATTGGCAATTATTCGCATTTTTTATATATAATTTTATGACTTCGTGATGGTGAGGTTTCGTTTTCTCTTAAAATAACAATAAAAAAAAAGAGTAAAAATTCGTGGATTCGCCCCTTTTTTAATGGAGGTTGTCTTAATGCTGACGAAGTACTTTTGATCTGATAACTGGAGCTACCCTCCTCTTCCTCGGATCAAACTTGATTTCCTTCCATTTAATGTGTCGGATATAGGATATCCATATGCAAATAAAGACGAAAAGATTATCACCTGAAACCCGTAAGCTACTCACACGCAAACTTTATTATAACCTTCAAGTATATCCGTGGCAAGATGCTAAACAAAAAATTATACGAATACGTAAAGCCAGAATTTAGATACGCAGCAGTATAGTGGCGTGATATTATTATTATTATTATTATTATTATTATTATTATTATTATTATTATTATTATTATTATTATTATTATTATTATTATTATTATTATTATTATGCTTTATGTGAAGCATTAAACTGGTGTTGGAAATTCAGTGCAAGTTGTGACGGCTACATCCACCGTCCATTAATCGTGAAAAAAGACAATTATTATTATAATCAAGGGGAGAGCGCTAAACCCAGAGGATTATACAGCGCCTGGAGGGGGGGATGTGGAAGGCGTTCAGGCTTAATTCGGGGAACTGGAGCACAGATCCAATTCCCTAAATCAAGAGCCCCTCACCAACATCAAGGAACCTTCTTTGAGGGGGAAAACAGACAAGCTACCTAACTTTTCAAATATCCACACGAAGACCTGTAGATACAAAATAAAATTTCGTAGAAATGAGAGGAAAACACTAAATGTCTTCCAGGAATAACCGGAAACACTGATAATTACCTCAATGATCGAGAATTTGAAAGGAGACATTATAACTACTTGTAGAATCATAAGAGAAAACATAACTACTTATTTGATCATAAAATAAACATGATAACTTAAAATATGAGGAGACATGATAGCTACATTTAGCTCCTAAAGAAAAAGATTTATGATAACTGTGTATAAGATCATATTGTGACTTGCCTTGTATGGAACAGTAGGTCCTGCTGCAGTGTTCCTTCATTCTTATGCACTTATGAGACGTGATAACTCCATACTAGAACACAAAAGAGGAAACATAAATAGTACATATAAGGTTATAAAAGAAGACTAAAAATACGTTAATATTTCATATCACAATAAACAGCTAAAATATACAATCAAGAATGCCGACTAAGAACATAAAAAAGTGTCAAAAAACACTAGAAAGAACTTATTAATAAATTGAAATGTAGATTTCTGAAATGGTATCCAAAGGAAAGTAATATATGCCACAATACGATAAACTACAACATGCAGAGACGACACCAGGAGCATAACACTCTTACTGAAACCACAAATACGCACTGGGTCTCACAGCATCCTCTCTCTCACCTGTCTAAGAGCACAGGAACCGCCTTGTCTCCGTCTTGTACCCAAGAGCACTACTTTGCCTCCAATACAGCAAAAGATAACGAGGGTAGGAGCCAGTGAGCAAGTCAGTCCTGTCTTACAAATGCTGTGGGCGTTGCTGGGTTTGCTTAACAAGGGTCCCAGTCATCAGTCCGTCGGAAACAAAAACATACCCGAGAAAAAGCTAATTGTCTCCAAGCCCTTTGAGTCTAGTGAACATGTGGAATGCATTAATGACATAGGAGTGGTTAATTTTATACATGAATTCAAAAAGAGGTATGACAAAACCTAACACTGATGAGAGCAGAAGCCGTACTAGATAATTAATGTCCAAAAGAGGAACATAAGACTTGGAGGACAAGAAAGGCTGAAAGGCATTGCCGACAGATGTGGGTAATTCAAAAATACTTCAAGCAGAGTAAGTCTTTATCAAGACAACATTTCGTTCAAGACCCAATAAAGCTTTTCTTGAGCTCTCCTATAAGAGCCTTTGTATTACCTGGAGGTCAGGCCCCTTAGACGTTAGATGAGAGTACCTAGATAATTATACATACCCACAAATGCACAAAAATAAGCATATACTCACGAAGACGAAAAGAGGCTCTCACTCACAAGTAAATGTACACTCATATGCACAAAAAATCACATACATGAAACGAAAATCATTCATGAAAATTTCACATGCCTAACAATGTGCATTTAGACTACAAAGAGGCACTTAAAGACAATACAACAGTTTACGAAACTGTAAAGTATTCAAAGCTCCAGAAAACAAACAAGTCTCCAAGGACACAGCGGCATCCTACACTTAATAAAATAGACACTAAAATCCCAGAGATTTGAGAATGTATTCTCACCCATAATGTTCTTGCAGATCAACACACCAGAGCACTTTCTGTGCCCACGCGCACACATAACTGCGCGTATCAAATGGCCGATAACTTGCGTTTTACGATACTAGTGTGGGCGCTTCGAGTATGATTGTGATCACACTTACAATACGAGTAAAGCGTGGTGCTTGAGGATGGGCATTTACGAGGTTGCACCATATGCTGCACCACGGATAAATAGGTTCGTATCAGTGATTACGGAAGCACAGTATTATTATAATTTCCATAGGAAACTGATGTATCCGCAGGGATTAATCAGTGCGTAAGGAAGAGGAGGTTACCTGGAGGTTACCTGGAGGTTATTCCGGGGATCAACGCCCCCGCGGCCCGGTCCATGACCAGGCCTCCCGATGGATCAGGGCCTGATCAACTAGGCTGTTACTGCTGGCCGCACGCAGTCCGACGTACAAGCCACAGCCCGGCTGATCCGGCACTGACTTTAGGTATCTGTCCAGCTCTCTCTTGAAGGCAGCCAGGGGTTTATTGGCAATTCCCCTAATGCTTGATGGGAGGCTGTTGAACAGTTTTGGGCCCCGGACACTTATGGTGTTTTCTCTTAGTGTACCAATGGCGCCCCTACTTTTTATTGGCGGTAATCACAATTTAATTTAAGATAAAGGAAGGTAGATCAAATTCTCTGGATCAAGAGCTTCACATGAAATTTGTTCTTGATAACCCTAGATGTGCCAGACATATCAAAGGAGACAGTGACTCTAATCGTTTCTGACTCAAACTTTAGTGCTCTCGTACATTTTAATAATTTATAAAAACGTTTTGAACTCACTAGAAGTGAAATACACATCAGAGGAAAGTAGTTTTCGAAGTGAAATTAGCAGCCATAAAAATATTATTAATCTTACAAAAAATTCATCTGATTTAATTAGATTAAAAGGCCTTTCCTAACTACAAGGATCAGTGCCGTCAGTATCCAATGTAGTTCACTAAATGTATGGGCAAGTTTAGTGTAACCAGTATCAGGTAAGAAACTCAATTGAAGAAACACATACAGGCCTGTAAATAAAGAAAAGAAAAAGCGATATACATACGAGCCATAATTATCTTTTTAATGTTTACAAAAAGCACTACACAACGTGTGGGTCATTTATCGCAGGAACTGCTGGAGACTCCGTCGGTGGCTAAGCGCGGCCGTGAGCTCTCTCTGACAAGCATACGGGCATACGGAGGTGTGGGAGCTTCTAAGCTAATTTCATTCTCATCTCTGTTTGGTGTACTAGCCTCACGAGCAGCATTTATATATTATTGTAACCACGAACGAGTGGTATTGATCAATAACAACACTGCGCTAGTCAAGGATTCGAACCCTATATATATATATATATATATATATATATATATATATATATATATATATATATATATATATATATATATATATATATATATATATATATATATATATATATATATATATATATATATATATATATATATATATATATATATATATATATATATATATATATATATATATATATCTTTTATCTTTCAACAATCCGGCCGTATCCCACAGAGGCAGGGTGACCCAAAAAGAAAAACAAAAGTTTCTCGTTTTAACTTTAGTAATGTATACAGGTAAATAGCTATGATGTGTTTCTTACAAAGGCATATCGTTCACGTCCCTTTGATCATGAGCACTGTACAGCAGCCAGAGGAAGTAATGAAGAAAATAAAGAAGAAACGAAAGAAGAAAAAGTTAAAAAGAAAGGAGACGACAAAAAGAAGGGGCAAATGGCTGAACAAATGACTAAAAGAAAAGTGAAAGGAAGGAAGGAACTAGAAGGAAGAAACGAAGAAAAGACGAGAATAAGGAAGAAAAGAAGGAAAGACGAGAATAAGGAAGAAAAGAAGGAAAGACGAGAATAAGGAAGAGAAGAAGGAAAGAAAGAAGCAAGGCAACAGTACTGACAAAACCCGCAGTCCGCCCTGAATATTTATCCACTTACATATTATTACAACTGTCTTCATCACTGTCATATTCCTGCTGAATAACGCAATTATACTTCTGCATTTTATAGCGAATTACAAGTGTACAATTTATTTCGTGTTCTCTTCTTAATTGGTAGGACACGGGTGACATTCCCTCTCTGTCTCTCTCTCTCTCTGTCTCTCTCTCTCTCTCTCTCTCTCTCTCTCTCTCTCTCTCTCTCTCTCTCACATTGTTTACGTATATTCCTGGTTACCTAATGGATGGCTGGCGCGAACAAGGATTATTTTATTGAACTAGGTTTAAAATGCTTTATTTTGTGGTTGTTATGGCTTATAATTTTACTCGTTTAAAATTATGGTTTTTCTGCTACCGCAATTTTTCATTATTTAACTCTGCTATTTTATTTTTTCTTCTATATTGGATATCATGAAGGCGCGCACACACACACACACACACACACACTTACCAGGAGCTAGGACTCGACCCCTGCAACCTCAACTAGGTGAGTACACACACACACACACACACCAGGGGCTAGGACTCGACCCCTGCAACCTCAACTAGGTGAGTACACACACACACACACACACACACACACACACACACACCAGGGGCTAGGACTCGGCCCCTGCAACCTGAACTAGGTGAGTACACACACACACACACACACACACACCAGGGGCTAGGACTCGACCCCTGCAACCTCAACTAGGTGAGTACACACACACACACACACACACACACACACACACACACACACACAGTCAGTCAGCAGACGTGGGTGACAAGGTTCCGAGAACTTTAGTGTTTTTTAAGGTGTGCAGTATCTGCTAGCAGTAATCAGTGGTAGTGACAACGTCAGTGAATAATCCTACGAGTGATAACCAGAGTTCTTAGTTAAAAAAAGTCGAGAGGAAGCCTGAAATCTTTAATATTTCAAAGTGTCAAACCGTTAGTGGCTAGTAGGCTTCTGTTGCTACACAGATTCAAATATACAAAGATTCAAGTGAGTGTGGAAGCGGGTGTTCAAGAATTTCGAGAGACTGGATAACAAGTGAAATGTGGGGCACCATACAGTGAGAGTGAAAAAGTTAATAAGCAAAAGTAGAAAGGAAAAATATAATATATAACAAGGGAAGGTGGTAGTAGGCCTGCTGAAGCAGCGACATCACAACAGTTGTGTCACATTATGCATATAAAGTGTAACACCGAATGTGAAGTGTATTCTAATATAAGTGAAGTGTATTCTATCATAAGTGAAATCACTTGAGGGACGCGGGATGTATGAGCATGTATGGTTATAAAGATCATGGGTGAAGAATTTTCAAAATAGTGATAGAAGGCGTATGTACGACAACTACGTCATCAGCATCTGGCAACTTGTCATGGAATCGCTGCCAGTGAAAGGTATCACTCACCTGTTGGGGTTGTTGTGGGGTTCTGAATCCTGGTCTTGCATCACTGTTAGATACTGGTCACTCACTCCTGCAAGCTATTACCAGAATTAGAGCAGAAACAGCATAGATAAGGTGAAGATAGTGTTGACTAGCGAGGAGCAGCCTAGCGAGGGGAAGCCTAGTGAGGGTGACGTCAGACACTCCTAGGTTAGGTAAGGTTCGTCAGGAAACAGGACAAATGTTTCCTGACGCAGGTCTTAGTCAGATGATGACCCGCCTTTGGAGCTTTTGGTCATCTGACCGAGGCCTTCCGCTGGCTTACCGGTCCACCCCTTTAAAAATTATGGTCATTTATAACAGACACTCCTAGAAGCTGAGACAAGCTAAATTTTACAACCTAATTACTTTCTGTGTTTTATAAGTAGAAGTGATAAGTGCTAGAATCACTGTTGGTAGTTTTAGAAATACTGGTATTACTACTGATATTTATTAGCAGTATGAATACTTAGAAGTGGGGGCACACATACACACGCACACACACATACACATACACAAGATTTAATACTTTCCTGTTAACTGACCTGAAATCCCTCCCTCTCTTTCTCTCTCTTTCTCTCTCAATACCTATCTCTCTACCTCTCTTTACCCATCTCTCTCTACCTATCTCTCAGTACCTGTTTCTCTACCTATACCTATCTCTCTCCCTCTATACCTATCTCACTCACTACCTCTATCTATACCTCTCTCTACCTATACCTCTCTCTATCTATACCTCTCTCTACCTATACCTCTCTTTACCTATACCTCTCTCTACCTATGCCTCGCTACCTATACCTCTCTCTACCTATCTCTCTCTACCTATATCTCTCACTACCTATCTCTCTACCTATCTCTCCCTTTGCCTATCTCTCTTCCCTCTCCCAACTCTCCGTTCTCCCCTATAACATCTCTTCCCTCTAACACCTTCCCCCTCTAACATCTCTCCCCCTCTAACATCTCTCCCCCTCTCACTATCTCTCCCCTCTCCCATTTCCCATCTCTCTCTCTCTTCCCTCTATCTCCCCCTATCCTCTCTCTCCCCTCTCTCTCTTCCATCTCCCCCTCTCTCTCCCTACTCTTTGCCCCTCTCTCCCCTCTCCTCTCTCTCTCTCTCTCTCTCTCTCTCTCTCTCTCTCTCTCTCTCTCTCTCTCTCTCTCTCTCTCTCTCTCTCTCTCTCTCTCTCTCTCTCTCTCTCCTCCCTTTTCCCTTCTCACTCTCCCCCTCTCTCCTCCCTTTTCCCTTCTCACTCTCTCCCTCTCTCCTACCTTTCCCTTCCCTCTCTTTCTCTCTCTCTCTCTCTTTCTCTTAAAAAAAAATATGGTGGGGACTCGCAGGAACCAGGGATCAGATGAGAATGGTTCTGGTAGGGAGGAGTGGATGGAGGAGCAGTGGAAAAGGATGGAACAAGAGTGGGAGAGAAAATTAGGAGAGCTTTCTGAAAAAATGGAGACAGAGCTTTCTGCGAAATTAGAAGAGAGGTTGGAGAAGGAGAAGAAGAATTGGGAGGAACAAGCCGAAACTGCAATAACCAGGATAAAGGTCCTAGAAGATGAGGTAAACAGGCTGAAGCAAGTTACATGGGCATTGACCAGAGAAGACACAGCATATGAAGCTGAGAGGCCGAACAGGAAGGAGGGAGATATGAATTATGCTAAGGCCATATCAACCTGCCAAGAAGGGCCAAGGAGTGAATGGGGAGAGCAGCTGGATGTAGGCAGAGAGGGGGTTAGGTCAAATGCAAAGGCACAACAATGCTACCAAGAGTCGCTGGAAAAAACAAGGGAGAAAATGACCATGTACAGACAGGAACCAGAGTCACAGAGGGAGAGGCAATGGGAGGAGGAAAGGGTAAAATCAGTGTTTATCCACGGGTTTCAGGAGAGAGAGGAAAGGACACACACTGACAGACGGCAGGCAGAAAGAAAGGAGATTGAGAACATCATCAAGGAAATAGGCGAAGAAGACATGGACGAGATTGTAAATTTTCAGAGAATAGGGGGGTACTTCAAGGGGAGAAAACGACCTATCAAGCTGATTCTCAGGACAGAAACAGTACGGAACAGGATCCTCCAAGAGAAACCGCGGTTGAAATACTCGGAAAAGTACATGAGGGTGTTCTTAGACAGAGACAGAACACAAACAGAACGACAGCAGCTGAGGGAGAAGACAAAAAAGCGAAAGGAGCTACGAAAGGAGACAAGGGTGGAACCAGCAGAGGTCAATCAGAGCAGAACAGAGCAGCAAGTGCAAGCACACAGAACACCATCCCAACACAAACTACAATCCACACTCACAACTTCCACCCAACACCCAGCTATAGAATCCCACAGTAAGCTACCAGGTCTCCCACCCTCACAGGCCCCCCAAACCACAGTGTTGGAAAGGAAACTGAAGGTATGGTACACAAACGCTGATGGAATAACAAATAAGTGGGACGAGTGACACAAAAGAGTCAAAGAGGCATCACCGGACATCATAGCTCTCACAGAAACCAAGCTAACAGATATACTAACAGATGCCATATTTCCAACGGGATACCAGATACTGAGGAAAGACAGAGGTAACGGGGGGGGGGAGGAGTGGCACTGTTGATCAAAAACCAATGGAATTTTGATGAGCTGGAGAGAGGAGACAGCAGAGAAGCAAGCGATTACATAGCAGGAACACTTCACTCTGGAGGTCCCAAAGTGGTAATTGCAGTGATGTATAACCCACCACAGAACAGCAGGAGGCCAAGGCAAGAGTATGACGAGAGCAATAGAGCGATGGTTGACACACTGGCTAGAGTGGCCAGAAGAGCTCATGCATGCAGGGCAAAGCTCCTGATCATGGGCGACTTTAACCACAAGGAGATTGATTGGGAGAACTTGGAGCCACATGGGGGCCAAGACACATGGAGGGCTAAGATGATGGAGGTGGTACTGGAAAACTTCATGCACCAACACGTAAGGGACACTACAAGAGAGAGAGGAGAGGATGAACCAGCAAGACTGGACCTAGTATTCACCTTGAGTAGTGCAGATATTGAGGACATCACATATGAAAGACCCCTTGGGCCCAGCGATCATGTGGTTTTAAGCTTCGAATACACAGTAGAGCTACAAGTGGAGGGGGAAGCAGGAAGGCCAGGACGAATGAAGCCAAACTACAAGAAAGGGGACTACACGGGAATGAGGAACTTCCTGAACGGGGTTCAGTGGGACAGAGAATTGGCAGGGAAGTCAGTTAATGAGATGATGGAATATGTAGCAACAATGTGCAAGGAGGCTGAGGAGAGGTTGATACCCAAGGGTAACAGGACTAATGAAAAAGCCAGGATGAGCCCATGGTTCACCCAAAGGTGCAGGGAGGCAAAAACCAAGTGTGCTAGGGAATGGAAGAAATATAGAAGGCAAAGGACCCAGGAGAATAAGGAGAGCAGTCGTAGAGCCAGAAATGAATATGCACAGATAAGAAGGGAGGCCCAACGACAATATGAAAACGACATAGCAGCGAAAGCCAAATCTGACCCAAAACTGTTATACAGCCACATCAGGAGGAAAACAACAGTCAAGGACCAGGTAATCAGGCTAAGGAAGGAGGAGAGACAACAAGAAATGACCAAGAAGTAAGTGAGGAACTCAACAAGAGATTTAAAGAAGTGTTCACAGAAGAGGAGACAGAAGGGGCTCCAGAAAGACAGAGGTGGGGCACACCACCAAGTGCTGGACACAGTACACACAACCAAGGAAGAAGTGAAGAGGCTTCTGAGTGAGATAGATACCTCAAAGGCAATGGGGCCAGATAACATCTCTCCATGGGTCCTGAGAGAGGGAGCAGAGGAGCTATGTGTACCCCTAACAACAATATTCAATACATCTATCGAAACAGGGAGATTGCCTGAGGCATGAAAGATAGCAAATGTAGTCCCAATCTTTAAAAAAGGAGACAGACACGAAGCACTAAACTACAGAAAGTGTCACTGACATGTATAGTATGTAAAGGCATGGAGAAGATTATCAGGAGAAGAGTAGTGGAACACCTAGAAAGGAATGATCTCATCAACAGCAGCCAACATGGTTTCAGGGACGGGAAATCTTGTGTCACAAACCTACTGGAGTTCTATGACATGGTGACAGCAGTAAGACAAGAGAGAGAGGGGTGGGTGGATTGAATTTTCTTGGACTGCAAGAAGGCGTTTTACACAGTTCCGCACAAGAGATTAGTGCAAAAACTGGAGGACCAAGCAGGGATAACAGGGAAGGCACTACAATGGATCAGGGAATACTTGTCAGGAAGACAGCAGCGAGTCATGGTACGTGGAGAGGTGTCAGAGTGGGCATCTGTGACCAGTGGGGTCCCACAGGGGTCAGTCCTAGGACCAGTGCTGTTTCTGGTATTTGTGAACGACATGACGGAAGGAATAGAATCCGAAGTGTCCCTGTTTGCAGATGACGTGAAGTTGATGAGAAGAATTCATTCGATCGAAGACCAGGCAGAACTACAAAGGTATCTGGACAGGCTGCAGACCTGGTCCAGTAATTGGCTACTGGAGTTCAATCCCACCAAGTGCAAAGTCATGAAGATTGGGGAAGGGCAAAGAAGACCGCAGACGGAGTACAGTCTAGGGGGGCAGAGACTACAAACCTCACTCAATGAAAAAGATCTTGGGGTGAGTGTAACACCAGGCACATCTCCTGAAGCGCACATCAACTGCTGCAGCATATGGGCGTCTTGCAAACCTCAGAACAGCATTCCAACATCTTAATAAGGAATCGTTCAGGACCCTGTACACCGTGTACGTTAGGCCCATATTGGAGTATGCGGCACCAGTTTGGAACCCACACCTAGCCAAGCACGTAAAGAAACTAGAGAAAGTGCAAAGGTTTGAAACAAGACTAGTCCCAGAGTTAAGAGGTATGTCCTATGAGGAGAGGTTAAGGGAAATCAACCTGACGACACTGGAGGAAAGGAGAGATAGGGGGGACATGATAACGACTTACAAAATACTGAGAGGAATTGACAAGGTGGACAAAGACAGGATGTTCCAGAGACTGGACACAGCAACACGGGGACACAGTTGGAAGCTGAAGACACAGATGAATCAAAGGGATGTTAGGAAGTATTTCTTCAGCTACAGAGTAGTCAGGAAGTGGAATAGTTTGGGAAGCGATGTAGTGAAGGCAGGATCCATACATAGCTTTAAGCAGAGGTACGATAAAGCTCATGGTTCAGGGAGAGTGACCTAGTAGCGACCAGTGAAGAGGCGGGGCCAGGAGCTTGGACTCGGCCCCTGCAACCTCAACTAGGTGAGTACAACTAAGTGAGTACCATACACACACACACACACACACACACACACACACACACACACAAACACACACACACACCAGGCAGGCAGGACAAAGCAGGGATAACAGGGAAGGCACTGCAATGGATCAGGGAATACCTGTCGGGAAGCCAACAGCGAGTCATGGTACGTGACGAGGTGTCATAATGGGCCCCTGTGATGAGCGGGGCTCCTCAGGGGTCAGTCCTAGGACCGGTGCTGTTTCTGGTATACGTGAACGACATGACGGAAAGAACAGACTCAGAAGTGTCCGTGTTTGCAGATGATGTGAAGTTGATAAGAAGCATTCAACTGGAGGAGGACCAGGCAGAACTACAAAAGGCTCTTGACAGGCTGCAGGCCTGGTCCAGAAACTATCTCCTGGAGTACAACCCCACCAAGTGCAATGTCATTAAGATAGGGAAAGGGCAGAGAAGACCGCAGAAAGAGTACAGTCTAGGGAGGGGACAAGAGACTACAAACCTCACTCAAGGAAAAAGATCTTGGGGTGAGTAAAACACCGGTCACATCTCCTGAGGCGCACATCAACCAAATTACTGATGCAGCATAAGGGCTAGGCCTATATTGGAGTATACATGTACTAGGAGAGGTTAAGGGAAATCGACCTGACGACACTGGAGGACAGGAGAGGTAGGGGGTATATGATAACGACATATAAAATATTGAGAGGAATCGACAAGGTGGACCGAGACAGAATGTTCCAGAGGTGGTACACAGTAACAAGGGGTCACAGTTGGAAGCTGAGGACTCAGATGAATCACAGGGATGTTAGGAAGTATTTCTTCAGTCACAGAGTTGTCAGTAAGTGGAATAGTCTGGGAAGTCATGTATTGGAGGCAGGATCAATACATAGCTTTAAGAAGAGGTATGATAAAGCTCATGGAACAGGAAGAGTGACCTAGTAGCGGCCAGTGAAGAGGCGGGGCCAGGAGCTATGACTCGACCCCTGCAACCACAACTAGGTGAATATACACACACACATACACTCCCCACCCACACACACACACATATGCACCCCTACCCGCACACACACACACACATATGCACCCCCTACCCACACACACACACATGCACCCTCTACCCACACACACATGCACCCCCTACCCACACACACAGGCCCGCCTTCTGTCACCTCTAATGCCGGCAGAAAAATATTGACAGGGGATTCGGCTAACCCCGAGGACAGAGTGTAGAACGTAGCGAGGTGGTGATTGGTGAGAAGGGGAAGAAACTGGTGAAGGTTTAGGAGAAGGGGAAAAAAAGTAGGGGTGATGGGCAGGACCGTAGACTCTGGAGGGGTAAGAGAGGCAGGTGGCTTCTTCCTATAATTTTGAACCAGAAATCCTCATATACGCAAATAATAATTAAGACAATGTTGACATGTTGCAGAAAATTATAGGCAGTTAGTCTCATTCAACATTGGCATTAAATGACCAAGAGCGTATTTTAAGTAAAGTATAGTCTCTGCAACAACCCCCTCATCTCCCTTGACTGAGAATTTGTTCTTGGAGTGTGATTTGTGAAAATGAGTTGGGGGAGTGAGGGGGGGGGTGAGAGTTTAGGAAGAAATGAGAATAGGGTTATTCTGTGAGGGGTGAAAAGGGGGACTTCAGTTGAAGGGAAACACTGCAGTTTGACTCGCTGTTGTTGGTCTGGTTAAAACGAGTAGCCAGCTAAATAATGCACATGAGAGTTGAGCTAACTGCCGGTTTGATACTTGGCTAGTTAATTGGCTCCTTGTGTAGTCTTGAAAGTCTAGATTAATCGATCGAATATTGAACAGAGAGCTTGTTTGAAATTCTAGTTGATTAGACTGTTTCTTGGTTTATTGATTACTACTTTCATTACTTGATTAAGTAATGAAGAATAAACATTTTAATTTTAATATTATTTATTATGTCGACTAATTATTTCTTCATTTAATAGATAAATTTACAGCATAATTTATTATGACATTATCAATTCGTAAAAACTGTTTACTTAATTAGTCGACACCAGGTTAAAATATATGTATATCATCCACACACCTGCGAGCAGTAGTTGCAAATAGTCCTAACCTAACATGCACTTGTTGCAACCTCTGGAGGTGCAACTATAGTGTGGCACTTAATATAAATAATAATAATATTAATAATAAAATTTGAGGGAAAATTAGCCATGTTTCTTAAGAGCAGCATGATATTTTTGTGATTTACTGCTGAGAATTACTACGTATCCAGTACTGGAAACGATGCTTGATTGTACACCAATAAAGTACGCTCCAAATTTATGCGATGTTTGTTAGGATATGCTCTAAATGTGAGACTAAGTGAAACTGGATGAAAATGAGAAGTGAAAACATAAATATGATACATTCTGTTGCATAATAGATGGCAAAATTTATGTGAAGGGGAATAAGATTTTCCTTATTTATTACAGACATGATTCTAGGCGAGGTGGGTCCCTTGATAATATTGAAGGGTTCTTCGAGTTCAATTTAAACCAGCAAATAATAGAGCCTACTAGAATGGAGAATACACTAGACCTCATCTTCACTAACAATGATGATCTGATAAGAAATGTCACCATATCAAAAACAATATACTCAGATCACAACATAATTGAGGTTCAGACATGTATGCGCAGAGCCCCAGACCGACAAAATGAGATTAGTCACGAGGGAGCATTCACCAAATTCAACTTCAATAACAAAAACATAAAGTGGGACCAAGTAAACCAAGTCCTAACCGATATAAGCTGGGAAGATATACTAAGCAACACAGACCCCAACTTATGCCTAGAACAGATTAACTTGGTGGCACTCGATGTATGCACAAGACTTATTCCTCTAAGAAAAAGGAGGAGTAGATGTAAAATAGAAAGAGACAGGCGCTCTCTTTACAGGCGACGGAAAAGAATAACAGAGCGGCTAAAAGAGGTCAATCTATCTGAAATGCGTAGGGAGACACTGGTCAGAGAAATAGCAAACATCGAACTTAAGCTAAAGGAATCTTATAGGAGTCAGGAATAGCGGGAAGAACTAAAAGCCATAAATGAAATCGAAAGAAACCCAAAGTATTTCTTCTCCTATGCCAAATCAAAGTCGAGAACAACGTCCAGTATTGGGCCCTTACTTAAACAAGATGGGTCCAACACAGATGACAGCAAGGAAATGATTGAGCTACTCAAGTCCCAATATGACTCAGTTTTCAGCAAGCCACTAACCAGACTGAGAGTCGAAGATCAAAATGAATTTTTTATGAGAGAGCCACAGAATTTGGTTAACACAAGCCTATCTGATGTTATCCTGACGCCAAATGACTTCGAATAGGCGATAAATGACATGCCCATGCACTCTGCCCCAGGGCCAGACTCATGGAACTCCGTGTTCATCAAGAACTGCAAGAAGCCCCTATCACGAGCCTTTACCATCCTATGGAGAGGGAGCATGGACACGGGGGTCGCCCCACAGTTACTAAAAACAACAGACATAGCCCCACTCCACAAAGGGGGCAGTAAAGCAACAGCAAAGAACTACAGACCGATAGCACTTACATCCCATATCATAAAAATCTTTGAAAGAGTCCTAAGAAGCAAGATCACCACCCATCTAGAAACCCATCAGTTACACAACCCAGGGCAACATGGGTTTAGAACAGGTCGCTCCTGTCTGTCTCAACTACTGGATCACTACGACAAGGTCCTAGATGCACTAGAAGACAAAAAGAATGCAGATGTAATATATACAGACTTTGCAAAAGCCTTCGACAAGTGTGACCATGGCGTAATAGCGCACGAAATGCGTGCTAAAGGAATAACAGGAAAAGTCGGTCGATGGATCTATAATTTCCTCACTAACAGAACACAGAGAGTAGTAGTCAACAGAGTAAAGTCCGAGGCAGGCACGGTGAAAAGCTCTGTTCCACAAGGCACAGTACTCGCTCCCATCTTGTTCCTCATCCTCATATCTGACATAGACAAGGATGTCAGCCACAGCACCGTGTCTTCCTTTGCAGATGACACCCGAATCTGCATGACAGTGTCTTCCATTGCAGACACTGCAAGGCTCCAAGCGGACATCAACCAAATCTTTCAGTGGGCTGCAGAAAACAATATGAAGTTCAACGATGAGAAATTTCAATTACTCAGATATGGTAAACACGAGGAAATTAAATATTCATCAGAGTACAAAACAAATTCTGGCCACAAAATAGAGCAAAACACCAACGTCAAAGACCTGGGAGTGATCATGTCGGAGGATCTCACCTTCAAGGACCATAACATTGTATCGATCGCATCTGCTAGAAAAATGACAGGATGGATAATGAGAACCTTCAAAACGAGGGATGCCAAGCCCATGATGACACTCTTCAGGTCACTTGTTCTATCTAGGCTGGAATATTGCTGCACACTAACAGCACCTTTCAAGGCAGGTGAAATTGCTGACCTAGAAAATGTACAGAGAACCTTCACGGCGCGCATAACGGAGATAAAACACCTCAATTACTGGGAGTGCTTGAGGTTCCTGAACCTGTATTCCCTGGAACGCAGGCGGGAGAGATACATGATTATATACACCTGGAAAATCCTAGAGGGACTAGTACCGAACTTGCACACGAAAATCACTCACTACGAAAGCAAAAGACTTGGCAGACGATGCAACATCCCCCCAATGAAAAGCAGGGGTGTCACTAGCACGTTAAGAGACCATACAATAAGTGTCAGGGGCCCGAGACTGTTCAACTGCCTCCCAGCATACATAAGGGGGATTACCAACAGACCCCTGGCAGTCTTCAAGCTGGCACTGGACAAGCACCTAAAGTCGGTTCCTGATCAGCCGGGCTGTGGCTCGTACGTTGGTTTGCGTGCAGCCAGCAGTAACAGCCTGGTTGATCAGGCTCTGATCCACCAGGAGGCCTGGTCACAGACCGGGCCGCGGGGGCGTTGACCCCCAGAACTCTCTCCAGGTAAACTCCAGGTCCAGGTATGGTCCCGGCCCGGAAGGGTTCTTGATCTAATGAATTGAAGCTATTCTCTCCTCACCTATGTTAAAACGGATTACTTCCCATTTCCCAAGTGCTGTGTGCTTTTGAAGTCAGCTCTTCCCCGAGAATATAGTAATAAAATAAATTAATTTACGTTAACCCTATTAAACCGAGAATGAAAAAATATTTAACTTTTTTTTTCTAGAGGTTTAGACCGGGCAGAAATCGACGATCTTTACCGTGTGTGAAAACCCGAGTACTATTAACAAGAAGAGAGGCAAAAATTTAACCAGCTTCGACACGTGAATTTAACCGTCAGGAATTCATTTAGGCAGAAAGATAATTAGCTGCAAGTGAACGTGAGTAGCATGCAGTGAATCTGAATTTAATCGCTGCAACAGAAGAAATATTGTTGCTCAATCATTGTGTGTGAACCAATAGGTTTTATGAATATATATATATATATATATATATATATATATATATATATATATATATATATATATATATATATATATATATATATATAATGTAGTGCCGAATAGACAGAACTTGCGATCTTGGCTTAAATAGCAACGCTCATCTTGCCATATAGGGCAAGTGAAAATTTGTGTATGCAATAATTTCGCCAAAATCATTCTGAACCTAACGAAAAAATTGTATTTCACTGTGTTTGTTTAATATTAAATTATTGTAAACAAATCTAAAATATATTTAGTTGGGTTAGGCTAAAATAAATTGCGCTTGTTATAATAAGGTTAGGTAAGTTTTCCAAGTTCCTTTTGGTGCAAAATTATAAATTTTTGCATCAACATTAATGAAAAAAATATATCTTTAAACGTATAAGAGAAAATTTTAGAAAACACTTAATTTTAAATGAGTTCTTGCTAATTGACCAGTTTTACCTATTAAACACATTATATATATATATATATATATATATATATATATATATATATATATATATATATATATATATATATATATATATATATATGTCCAATAAGATAACAGTAAACAGGTAATATCACAGTATACAGAACAACCACTATGAAAAACTAGCAAAATTCCAAGTGCTTTCGTGACTTCTCACATTATCAAGGAACTTTAAAAATAAAAGGTTAAGAGGAAGGCATATAAGGACAAGACTTTTTATGATGATGTAGGTCGGTAGTCGATGATCCGTGAAACGCAGCTTATATTCTTCCCAAAAATTTGTCTTATGTACCTTAAATTCTTCCCAAATTTTATTAATTGTAAATGAATCCAATTTATATAAACCAAACGAAATATTCATATTATAATAAAACTACTTTTTATGAAACATGATTCAATTATATTCCACGAACTTGCTTGATATAACTTTCTCAGTCTTTTTAAAATCAATTGGATGGTTAAACTCTCACGTGAATAAAAAGAGCATTAAAATCTTGTCCACTTCTAACGCTAAATTTATGTTTTAACTTTAGTTCAAGACTTTTACCAGTTGGATGGTAAACTTCATCACAGTATTTGACAAGAAATTTTATAGACACCCCCATCAGCAATTCTGGGGAAGTTTTTTATATAAATTCTTAAGTAGAGAAGGCATATCAACCAAGTTTATATATATATATATATATATATATATATATATATATATATATATATATATATATATATATATATATATATATATATATATATATATATATATATATATATATATATATATATATATATATATATATATATATATATATAAACCGTATCTCACAGAGGCGGGGTGGCCCAAAAGGAAAAACGAAAGTTTCTCCTTTTACATTTAGTAATATATACAGGAGAAGGGGTTATTAGCCCCTTGCTCCCGGCATTTTAGTCGCCTCTTACAACACGCATGGCTTACGGAGGAAGAATTCTGTTCCACTTCCCCATGGAGATAAGAGGAAATAAACAAGAACAAGAACTAGAAAGAAAATAAAAGAAAACCCATAGGAGTGTGTATATATATATGCTTGTACATGTATGTGTAGTGTGACCTAAGTGTAAGTAGAAGTAGCGAGACGTACCTGAAATCTTGCATGTTTATGAGACAGAAAAAAAGACACCAGCAATCCTACCATCATGTAAAACAATTACAGGCTTCCGTTTTATACTCACTTGGCAGGATGGTAGTACCTCCCTGGGCGGTTGCTGTCTACCAACCTACTACCTACCACAAGCAAGTTGTAGTTAATTAATAACACTGTGACTAGCCGATTAAATACCACTTATATACAGTACCGACAGGTTGGTAAGTAAGACGCCTAGGAAACAGGCATGTTTATTCCGAAACGTTTCGCCTACACAGTAGGCTTCTTCAGTCGAGTACAGAAAATAGGCAGCAGTACAGATGTGAAGACGATGTAATCAGTCCATCGCCCTTGAAGACGTAGATTTGAGGTTGTCAGTCCCTCAGCCTGGAGAAGAGTTCTGTTTCATTATCTGAAACAGTGTGAAAATCAAGCGACAGTGTGGAAACTTATATATTGTCAGAAGGATAGGTGTAGAGTAGTAGAAAAAAAATCTAATCACTGAGATGTCACGTGTGTGTGTGTGTGTGTGTGTGTGTGTGTGTGTGTGTGTGTGTGTGTGTGTGTGTGTGTGTGTGTGTGTGTGTGTGTGTGTGTGTGTGTGTACTCACCTATATGTGATTGCTGGGGTCGAGTCATAGCTCCTGCCCCCGCCTCTTCGCTGGTCAATACTAATTCACTCTCTCCCTACTCCATGATCTTTGTCATACCTCTTCTTAAAACTATTTATGAAACTTGCTTCCACTACATCACTCTCCAGATTATTCCACTTCCTGACAACTCTAAGGCTAAAGAAATACTTCCTAACATCCCTATGACTCATCTGGGTTTTCAGCTTCCATCTGTGACCCCTTGTTCCTGTTTTCCATCTCTGAAACATTCGATCCCTGTCCACCTTGTCAATGCCTCTCAGTATTTTATACGTTATCATGTCCCCTCTATCCCTCCTATCATCTAGTGTTATCAGGTTGAGTTCCCTTAATCTCTCCTCATAAGACAGACCCCTCAGTTCCGGGACTAATCGTGTTGCAAATTTTTGCACTTTCTCCAATTTCTTGACGTGTTTGACTAGGTGAGGGTTCCATATTGGCGCTGCATACTCCAGTATAGGCCTTACACGGTGTACAATGTCGTGAATGACTCCTTACTCAGATGTCTAAACGCCAATCTCAGGTTTGCCAATCTCCCATATGCTGCAGCAGTTATTTGATTGATGTGTACCTTAGGGAACATGTTCGTTATAATGCTTACCCCAACATCCTTTTCTTTAATTGACGTTTGCAGCTTTTGATTTCCTAACCTGTGCGCTGTCAGCGGTCTTCTGTGTCCTTCCCCAATCTTTATGACCTTGCACTTATTGGGGTTAAACTCCAGGAGTCATTTGTCGGACCATACTTGTAGTCTGTCCAGATCCCCTTGTAATCTTAACTGATCCTCACCCACTTGTATTCTCCTCATCAGTTTTACATCATCAGCGAACAGTGACACTTCTGAATCTATTCCTTCCACCATGCCATTCACGTATACAAGAAACAGCACCGGGCCTAGGACTGAACCTTGTGGAACCCCACTCGACACATGCTCCCACTCCGACACTTCAGCACGTACCAACACTCGTTGTTTCCTTCCTGTCAGGTATTCCCTTATCCATTGCAGTACTTTCCCTGTTATTCCTGCCTGTTCCTCTAATTTTTGCACCAGTCTCTTGTGTGGTACTGTGTCAAAAGCCTTCTTGCAGTCTAAAAAGATGCAATCTACCCATCCCTCTCTCTCTCCTGTCTTCTGTTACCTTATAGTAGAACTCGAGTAGATTTGTGACACAGGATTTCCCATCTCTGAAGCCGTGCCCAATCTTTTCAATGTGTTCCACCACTCTTCTGATAATATTTTCCATGACTTTACATACTATACAAGTCAGTGACACTGGTCTGTAGTTTAATGCTGCCTGTCTCCTTCCTTAAAAATTGGAACTACATGTGCTGTCTTCCACGCCTCAGGCAACTGCCCAGTTTCGATAGATTTACTGAAGATTGCCGTTAGCGGCACACACAGTTCCTCTGCTCCCTCTCTCAATATCCATTGAGATATGTTATCTGGGCCCACCGCCTTTGAGGTATCGAGTTCGTCTAGCAGTTTCTTCACCTCTACCTTGGTTATGTGTATTGTGTCCAGCACATGCTGGTGCACCCTACCTCCACAGTTTGCTGGAAGCAAAACTCTATTGTGAATGCTTCTCTATATCTTGTGTTTAGTTCATCACATACTTCTTGGTCACTCTTCGTCAGCTTCCCTCCTTCTTTCCTCAGTCTGATTACCTGGTCCTTGACTGTTGTTTTTCTCCTAATGTGACTGTATAACAACTTTGGTTCAGATTTGGCTTTTAGATGTTATGTCGTTCTCGTATTGCCTCTGAGCCTCACTCCTTATTCCTGCATATTCGTTTCTGGTTCTTTTGCTCAACTCCTTGTTCTCTTGAGTCCTTTGCCTTCTATACTTTTTTCCATGCTCTAGCACACTTGGCTTTGGCCTCTTTACACCTCCAGTTAAACCATGGGCTCACTCTGGTCTTACTATTTTTTTCTGTTGCCCTTTGGTATGAACCTTTCCTCTGCCTCCCTGCACTTAGTAGTCACTATTTCCATCATTTCATTTACTATTTTTCCATCTAGTTCTCTTTCCCACTGCACTTCATGCAGGAACCTTCTCATTCCTATGTTGTACCATTTTTTGAAGTTTGGTTTCTCTCTTTGTTCTCGTGCTGCTGCGTTCTCCACCGTTAACTCTACAAGATATTCAAAACTCAGAACATCATGATCACTAGTGCCTTCGGGTCTTTCGTGGGTGATATCCTCTATGTCTGAACTATTCAAGGTGAATATGAGATCTAGGCTTGCTGCAACATCCTCTTCTCTCTTTCTGGTTGTATCCTTAACATGTTGGTGCATGAAGTTCTCCAATAGTCTCCAACATCTTAGCCCTCCATGTTTCTGGTCCCCCATGTGGCTCTAGGTTTTCCCAGTCAATCTCTTTATGATTGAAATCCCCCATTATAAGCAATTTTGTCCTACCCATATGTGTCAGCATAGTTGCTGATCCCCTTATATGTGTTGTATAGCATATCATAGTACCATTCATGTGCTTTATATAGAAGATCCCTAGGCCGAGTGACTGTATGACGTCACGGGATACAGCATGAGTCAGTGAGACAAGCTGCCTCCCTCTCAGTCGACGCATAGGCATAGAAGAAGGCAGAATATGGCAGGCTGGGCTCCATCTCCCATTACCACAGTTTGACAATATAGCGTTACCATCCAACAAGTGAGTTTACCTTATCCATCAATCTTGTACCGAACCCCACACGACATATGAGCCCTCCTGTCCACTTCAGCTAGTGTATCCACCATTTACCTATTGCACACATCATACTCGTTTCTTGTCCTCCTGCTGTTAAGTGGTGGGTTATAGCACCAGTCTGAAGTGTTCCTACAATGAAGTCATCTGTTTCCCTTCTTTCCATTCCTCTCATCTTAAAACTCCACTGGTTTTTGATGAGCAATGCTACTCCTCCCCCTCCACTATTCTCTCTGTCTTTCTTCATAATCTGATATCCAGGTGGAAAGATTGCATCTGTTATCATCCCTGTAAGTTTTGTCTGTTAGTGCTATGATGTCAAGTGATGCATCAATGATGCGTTCTTGCCACTCTTCACTGTTACTTGTTATTCCATCTGCATTGATGTACCATACCTTTAGCTTCCTTTCCCTTACTGTATTATGGGAGATGGAAGAGGAAGGTGCAGGCTGGGAGGGTGGGAGGTAGGGCGGAATATTATGGGAGGTTGCTGTGATTGTGGAATTAGTGCTTAGGAGGGTGTTGGCTATGGGGTGTGGTTTGTTTGTTTACTCTGTGTGTGTGTGTGTGTGTGTATGTGTGTGTGTGTGTGTGTGTGTGCGTGTGTGTGTATAGGCGAAGTCTAAGTTCTACTAGAGGAGTTTGATGCTTACAACAGAAAGAAACAACTATTTTATCTAAGATTAACATCGCCACTGCTGCAACGCCAATTGATTTGTTTTTATTCCTCCTGCCCTCCCAGCAACAGCGCTCATGATAGATCTAGTTATTGTCCCTTCACTGTCGATGTCAAAAACAAGAAAAAAAATCGCAGTGAGCATCTGCAACTAGATATAATGAAAAACTGGACGGGAATCCAACTCCAGGTTGTGTGCATGCGAAGCCTACGATCTACCAATGAGCTGCTGAGGTGGTTACAAAAAAAGAATATGAAATGTTTCTTCGTTTCAATCGTCACTACTAAGTAGCTGAAGATGGGCTTCGCATATGGGCAGCCTTGGGCTCGATTACGGTCCATTTTTTTTTCATTTCATAGAGGGATAGACAACATCCGTTCTATGGATCAAGAGCCCCTCACCGGCATCAAGGCACTCCCTTCCCCCTTGAAGTGTGCTCAAGGTGCAAACAAAGGAGCCGGAGATTTATATGTTAATTTTAAACGCCGATAATTTACAGGTCGAGAATAAATACGCTCAGGATTTATATGTGGGGAATATAGATGCTCAGGATTTATTTGATGAACATTTTTTACATTTAACACTTTTGAATTATATAATTTAGAGATTTATATGTCGGGAAAATATATATAGGGAAAGGGATTATAGGTTAATAAACTACATTTTGGTAATTTATATGCCATGATTTCTATATTTTTTGAAAGATTTTTTATTGGGGGAATAATGTATTACGGGAATAATGAATAATATTCAACATAAGTTTTTGGGATTTAAAAAAATCAGTTGAAATTGAGGGCAACAAATGGAAGGTACTGTGTAGCGACCTCGGCCTTGTTACACTCGAAGATATAGCATAAATTATTGCAAATATGTCAAATAGTTCGTTCCTGGAAGTTGGTTTACGTGGAGTAATTGAGGTCTTGTTTGTACAAGAAGTTCTCGGTGTTGCATATCAGGTAGCGGTAACAACGTCGTGGTAGTTATTGTAGTTGTTAGGTAGTTGTGGTAGCAGTTACGATGGTAGTTATGAAGACAGGCATGATGGAAGCTGCTGTGTTAGTTGCAATGATTGTTTTGATGGTAGTTACAATGGTTATTTTGATGGTAATTATTGTGAGGGTTGTAGTGAAAGTTACTGGGGTAGTTACGATGGTAGTTGTGGCTCCAAGTCGCATGTCTCCCTTAAATAGAATTTTTCATTTTTTTTTTATCCAGGTATACGCTCTCCAGAGGTAATACAGAACAGAGAAACTATAAACCCGTATTTGCATTATTTGTTATAACTGCGTGTTGGACTTGCACTCTGATGCTTCCTCTAATTACCTGTGGCTCTGGAGTCATTCTCAATAAATAATCAGGTTATTATTTTCGGAGGTGAATAGTAGATTTTTTATGTGAGTGATGTGACGTCGAATGAGGAAGAGCCGTAGAAGGTCAAGAAAATAGGAAGAGGGAGAAGGAATGAGGGGGAGGAAGGTTGGAGCAAGTAGAATAGGGAAAGGAAAAGAGGAGACGTGGAGAGGGAGAATAATCGTAAGTAGGAAGGATGGTGAAGTTGGAGGAGAATGAAGATAACAGGAGTGAAATATCTTGTAAGAAAGTAAGGAAATCCATTCATTCCTCGCCCGTCGGCTTTGGCAAGCGTGGAGATGCTCGCTGGAGGTGGTTCTGTTTCCCCGAGCCTTGTTGCTCCATGACAGGCTCTGCGGCAGACATTTTCACTCAGTCCTCCAGTAAAGTGGAAGTCTCCCAACATCCTATGGACTCACCCAAGTCACTTAATAAGTATTTTTAAGTACGAGAGGTCATTTATCAAGAAGACATCTGCCTGGAGTCTACTTGGAGTGTATTCCGGGGATCAGTGCCCCCGCGGCCAGGTCCAGGACCAGGTCTCCCGGGGGATGAGGGCCTGATCAACCAGGTTGTTACTGCTGGCCGCACGTAGTCCAACACGAACCACAGCCCGGCTGATCTGGCACCGACTTTATCTGTCCAGCTCCCTCTTGAAGGTAGCCAGGGGTCTATTGGTAATTCTCCTTATTCCTGGGTCCAGGACACTTTTCTTAGTGTGCCAATGGCGCCCCTACTTTTCACGGAGGGTATTTTGCACCGACTATCCAGTCTTTTGCTTTCGTAGGGAGTGATTTCTGTGTGCAGATTAGGGACATTCTGTCTTAGAATTCTAAGTACAGGAGTTCTTAAAGATAACAACGTTTCCTAAGCAACAAACGTTCTTTAAAAACCTCTTTCGACCAGGAGAGATCTGACAAGGAGAGATCTGACAAGGAGAGATCTGACAAGGAGAGATCTGACAAGGAGAGATCTGACAAGGAGAGACCCGGATCCAGTAGCTGGTAAGGTCTGCCAAACCCAAGTCCCCACTCCAGGATAACCATACGAGGCTCCACAAACTCGGGAATATAACGAGTCTTAGCTTAATTCTCTGTGAAACTTCAACACAGAACCAGTGGCCGTAGTGCTTTCATGTTCTGTTTGCTTCTTTTCCTCGCCGTGTGTGTGTGTGTGTGTGTGTGTGTGTGTGTGTGTGTGTGTGTGTGTGCGTAGGTCTTTGTTGAAGGTTACGAGGTCTGAAAGCTAGTATTCATTTTTTTATTGTTTCTTGTGACTGTCAGATTTGTATGTTTAGTAGTGTTTGTTAAGCTTTGTGTAATTGAATTATTGTGTTGCCAGCAGGTGTGTGTGTGAGTGTGTGTGTGTGTGTGTGTGTGTGTGTGTGTGTGTGTTACATGTACGTTAGCGCTTACAGCCGAGTAAGCCGTTGTGCTTTTGTTTTGAGGACAACGTTCTTTTCTTCCAAACTACACTTACAGATTGAGATTCGTTGCTTGCATCGTTCTTTGTCCTATCAAAGCAGCTCCATAACTTTCACCGTGCACAAACCTATATAGCCTTTAATTAGACAAGGCTAGATGATTAGTGCGCGCGCGTGCATGCGTACTCACCTATGTGTACTCCCCTGCAACTAATTTCAGGGGTCGAGCCTCAGCTGCTGGCCCCGCCTCTTGCTGGTCGCTTCTAGGTTCACACTATCCTGGCTTCGAGAGCCTTATCGTACCTCTTTTTAAAGATATATATTAATCTTGCCTCTGCCACTTCATTTTCCAGGTCCTTCCGCTTCCTGAATACTCTAAAGCTGAAGAAATATTCCTAGAGTTCCTGTGACTCGTGTGGTATCTCAGCTTCCAACTATGCCCTTTTGTTCCTGTTTCCCATCTATTAAGCAATCCTTCCATCTTCACCATATCAATTAGTCTCAGAATTTTGTACGTTTTTATTATATCCTCCTTAATTCTTCTGTGCTCCAGTGACATTGGGGTGAGTTCCCTTAACCTCTCCTTATAGGATACACCCCGAAGCTCCTGGACTGGTCTCGTTGTAAACCTCTGCATCTTCTCCAATTTCTTGACATGACTGAACAGACGTGGCTTTCATATTGGTGCTGCGTAGTCCACCATGGGCTTGACGTGAATGACTCCTTACCTAGATGTCTAAAACTTAGTCTTAGATTTGCCAGACGCAAATTTGCTGCAGCAGCTATTTGACTGATGTGCTCCTCAGGGGATATGCTCGGTATGATAATCACCCCAAGATTCTTTTCCTTGAATGAGATTGGCAGACTTTGTACTCCCAGGGTCTATATTCCTCCTGCGGTCTTCTTTGTTTTCCCCAAACTTTATAACTTTGTACTTGCTGGGGTTAAACTGAAGCAGCCACTTATCAGACCGGACCCGCAGCCTGTCCCGATCAATTTGTGGGCTTTCCTGGTCTACGTCTGCTTGTATTCTCATTAGTTTCAATTATATGCGAACAGACACGCCTCTGACACAGCAACATCATCGAATCTCCATACAGAGAATTCTACGCTTGCTTGATTCCGACCTACTGCCACCTGTGGATTTGTCCACGGTGACACCGCCTACCACTGTTTCACCTCACCTGTCTACAGTATATCCTCCCCTTCACGCATATATTGTATTCTTTTCAAGATTGATGGACTGATTACATCAACTGCAGGCTGAGAGACTGATTACTTCGAACTACTTCTGATCTTTACTACTCTTTTGTGTATTGAACTGATGAAGCCACTGTGTGGCGAAACATTTCCTTAGTAAAGATATCCAAGTGATGCACATGTGTCTAATTTATGAACACATAAACTACCTACCTCAGGTTTTGGTGACACACGTTACCCTTCTCAATCCACCTCAACTTAAGTAACACTTACGCTACCCACCTCAACTTTTGATGAGACATACGCTACCCACATCCACTTTCGGAAACTCATCCGCTACCCACTTCTACTTTTGTTAACACATTCGCTACTCACCTCTACTTTTCGTGACATATACGTTACCCATCTCAACATAGGGCAACATAGACGCTACCCACCTTAGCTTTACCCTCATGGTAACTTTCCTCCTCTTTTCAAAGCTCTTTTACACAATACTGTTGCACACTGTTCAAATCTATGTATTAATTTTTTGTATTACAGAGACAGATGTCTACGACTTCTCCAGAACTGGACATAAACCTACTAACCCTTGCGGCTACTCAGTAACTCCATAGGTTCTCGCGTCTGCTAAATTACTGAGCAATAAGGCTACAGGTTCTCATTGCTTTACTGTAATGGACAATAAACACACAGTTTCTTCCGCCTACTAAAGTACTGAGTGGCCCAAATGGCCACTTTCAGGAGCGGACACTGAAGCCATAGGCATCGAGGCATCTTGAGTGCCACCAAACCCTAGTTTTTTTGATGACGCAAGTGTCTTGGGCACTGTCAGTCAAGGCGTCTGTTTTGTGAGAAATCAGCCTCTGCGTCTTGAAAGACGGCAGCTCATGTGTCTTGGGAGACGTCAGCCCCTGCGTCTTGGGAGACGCTAGCCCCTGCGTCTTGGGAGACGCTAGCCCCTGCGTCTTGGGAGACGCTAGCCCCTGCGTCTTGGGAGACGCTAGCCCCTGCGTCTTCATAAATCACGGGAAGCTGCTAACTTTCTCCTCCTTAGCAGCCATTTGTCCTGAGATTCTTCCTCGTCGTTTTCTTTACCTTCAGTATTTTGAGTTTATCCTCCCCTCTATTTACTCTAGTTATATTGTTTTCTTGTCTATTCTGCTCCTTATCTACATTACGAAAAAATAATAATGCAATAATAATAATAGCAATGACAATGTAATAATTATAGCATTGAGAATAATAATAATAATCTAAAGCGACCTATTAATAACAATCACTTGATTATTAATAGGGCACTAATGACAAGAACAATAATAATAATGATAATATAAAGTCACCTATTTACAAAAAAAAAAATCATTGAAATATTAACAGGGCGCTGGGTATCGATATTAGGAGCTATCTATGATCATTATCAAGGATACTGTAGTTTAAGGCTACTTATCTCTCCCTTTTTCTAAATATTGGGTCAGCTTTGTTTGTTGTGTTCCACACCTCTGACAATTATTCGGCATCGAGTGAATTATTGAAGTCATTACCTTGTGGAGCACACACAAGTTCAGCGCCCTCTTCTAGAACCCGTGTTTGTATACTTACCTGTATGTGGTTCAGGGGTCGAGTCGCATCTCCTGTGTGTGTGTGTGTGTGTGTGTGTGTGTGTGTACGAACTCAGCAGTAATACAGCATTACGTAAAGAGTTAGGACTCATTATTAATCTCGAAATGGTATGGTAATATATTACTTATCGTATTATTTCACCTTGTGAACTGGACTTATCTTCCTCTTGCTTAGATCGCATTTGAGTGTTTCCTCTTCTTGAGGCACTATAGGACCCCTAGGAGTTGAACACTGTCTTCTGATTAAAATCTAACAATAACAAAAATATTCATGTGCTACATATATAATCATAGTTTCTTTGAAATTATCGAAGACTGTCTCCTCTAATCAGACACATGCAACATTATTTGACTTCATTTGGTTATCAAAGGTTTAATAAACCTAATGTTCTTTTGTGCGCTATTATATAACATATATGTTCCCTCAAGGTTATTGTTATAAGTTTGTATGTTATATACAAGAAATTTGCATAAGACGTATTGTGCTTTCTTAAAAGGAGGTCGCGCTTACTTAAAGAAAAGTTCGCCTTGACTTTTATCTGTGTATTATTTCTTGAAAATCAGTATTATAGAAATACTGCTTTTCACACGATAGTTTCTGAGTATCGCATTTGATTAGCTTCAACCCTTCCAGCTGATAACGTAATAATGCAATTTCTTAGCGGCTTGAAAATTGATGTGCTTATGTATTTTAGGATATTTATCCTTTTCGTTTTTGACATGGTAGAATTGAATTTGGGCTGTGTAATGACCTAAATATATAATAATTATTGGCGAAATTTGAATATTAGTTTCCTTGTAATGACTTGTGAAAGCTTTTATTGATTCCCTTCAAATCTTCAATGTTAATATTTATCCAGACGGGAGGTACAAGTCTCCATCAAATCATTCAATGGATGACCCATACAGATAAAGTGCTTCAAACAAATAATCAAATCGTAAATCTAACTTCCAACTATGTACACTTAAACCTGAGTCTAGTCTATCGAACTGTCAGTTTTTGTCATGTTGATGATTGTACAGTATATTGCCACTATTAGCCGTAAGACTTTTAGAATGTGTTTCAATTCTTTTTTCTCCAACCATCCAATACACACACACACACACACACACACACACACACACACACACACACACACACACACATATATATATATATATATATATGTGTGTGTGTGTGTGTGTGTGTGTGTGTGTGTGTGTGTGTGTGTGTGTGTGTGTGTGTGTGTGTGTGTGTGTGTGTGTGTGCGCGTGTGTGTGTGTGTGTGTGTGTGTGAGTAACTTAAAGATTTATTTATTTACAAGACATAATTATGTATAACATGCAGTACTGCTTCAGTGCTGTTTTGAATGAGAATACGAGTCTCGTCTACCTCCTGAGATAAACGAGGGCTGAGACATCAGTATGCATTTTCCCTCTTGATGGCCACACTGTGACCCTGGAACAAAAAGATGGCAGCTCGTGGGTCCCTAGTGGTGTTGATGAGCCTTTCATCCAGTTTGCTGCTTAAGAATGTTGCACGTGTTAACCATAGTTCAAGTGTCTCTGATCCTAATGGAAAAAACTAGTACAGATAGCCCGAGTCCAGATATTCTCCAAATTTGTATTCTTCCCTTTGATCAACAGCACTTCCCTATTGAGTAACACTTTGTTGGCGATAGGTGTCACCCAAAGTAGACACAAGTACTGTGCCATGCTAAGAGTCTGCCGTTCTTCCAGGTAGTGATTATGAGCCATCATGGCTGTTAGCAGAATTACCTGGATTCCTGTGAAACGGGATTCTCTCTCGTCCAGATACTCTCGGCAGAAGCAAGACTCTCTTGATGTCATTGAATTTGCTGTGTCTTTTTGGCCAACCCTTGGAGTTGGGATTGCTTTGACCTGTAGACCATGTTCGTCGTTTTGTGCATTGTCGCAAATACAAGAGGTTTCTGAGACTTGGGATAGAAAGTCAGAGAGCTATTGCGATATGGAGACAATGTGGATCAAGACATGTGCCAGTTTCTGAAACATTTAGAAGGAAGTCCCCAGAGTGAAGTGCAATCATAGCTTTATAGCGGGTAATCCCCCTCATGGATGCTGCTGTAATGAGCATTTTTTATGCACTTTTTCCACACTAGGGCTCTCCCAGCTGAACTGTTTGTAGGTCAGCATCACCGCCAGGATAAACACTGGACAAGTGAGTCTCCCATTCAGTAATGACCCAACATACCTGAGGTTTCGTACTCCTGCTATGGCACCCAGGTCGTCTTCAAGAATTTGCTTTAATGGCTCGTCTAATTCTAAGTCTGATTCCCAGTCCACCATGTCTAACTGTATGAAAAGTTTGCATTCATTATCTGTCAAGAAAAAGGCTCAGGACACTTTCCAACAGGGATTTTAATAGAATGTCATATTCCTTGAGTTTGGAACAGGGAAAGGAAGGGGAGCATCACAAAAATTAAGTGAAATTTTGAAGAATCAGGCATCAGATGAACAAGTAGATTTTTTCCCTTTGAATCAGGTTGACGGAAATAGATCCTAGAGGATCACCAAGGAGAGTACTGTTGGTTGAATCAGTGATCGTGCTCCTGGCAAGGCGACGCTGAGATGAACGATAATCTCTCGGCTGGGGTAAGCTCTCAAGGAAGGTTCCTTGACGTTGGGGAGGGGCTCTTGACCTAGGGAATTGGATCTGTGGTCCAGTTCCCTGAATTAAGCCTGAATACCTAACACATCCCCCCCCCAGGCGAGGCATAATCCTACGGGTTTAGCTTTCCGCTTTGATTATAATAATAATCGGCTGGGGTAAACGATTCTTGAGTTTTCCCTGCAGTTTTTTAATCGTTTTCATAGTTAATATAATACGTAATAATTTCCTAAAGTTAAAGAAAAACATTAAATAGCACATGTTTACATACTCATTCACACTTCGTGTTATTGAATAAGGCAACAATTTACAAATTGAAGAAGAGACGCAGGTACATAGTAACCTTCTGTTGTAATAACATTTTGTTCTGTTGTAATAACATTTTGTTCTGTTGTAATAACATTTTGTTCTGTTGTAATAACATTTTGTTCTGTTGTAATAACATTTTGTTCTGTTGTAATAACATTTTGTTCTGTTGTAATAACATTTTGTTCTGTTGTAATAACATTTTGTTCTGTTGTAATAACATTTTGTTCTGTTGTAATAACATTTTGTTCTGTTGTAATAACATTTTGTTCTGTGTAGAACTTCAAGTCACAGATCAGCTTCCTAATGCTGTGATCAGAGGAACACACTGTCAAAAAAGTTTGCTTTGCATCTGTTTTTGTTTGGGTATTATCGGCAGAATTCCTTCTTAGCCACAATTCGCAAGTGTTATAAGCAGGGAAATCTCGGGTCACAAATTCCAGGTGGTATACATGTTACACTTCACACACTGAAGAGAACCAGTAAATCACACAATCCAGGTGGCGAAGAAAGGTCACAGGAGTCAGCCGAGGGAGAGATACGTTGTACTCGAGAAACGGCTGAGAGAGAGAGAGAAATCTTTGGTCAGAAATCCATCTGCAATGAAGAACGTGAGAAAATAAACCATTGGGAGGAATAAAGTTTTGTTGTCCAAGTTTCCAAACAAGTTAGTTCCATTTGTGCGTCATTTCCTCGCCAAAATTGCTTAACCTGACATATTTCCCGTGTGTCCGCAACTCCAACCCGCTTTAACGGCGCGGGAGCCGCCTGACAAATAACCTCGTTTTAAAGACCGACCCTCGTGCCAGCTGGAGGGAAGACTTAGAGCAAGAAGGAGGAGGATAATGAAGAGGAGGAGGAAGAGGAAGAGGAGGAGGAGGGAAGGGAGCAAATGCTGAGGTGGAAGGGATAGTAGGGATGATAAGAGGAAGGGAGGTTGGCCCGTCGAGCTGTTTCCGCTGTTTCATGCAACCAGAAATCAGAATTAAGTGCTGGTTAACTTTCCTACGTGGCTGATGCTGGCCGGAAGCCAGGTAGGGGAAAGGTGGTTAGGATAAGGCTGACTTTGGCTGTATTTCGGGTAGTCATACGGGGGTGTGGTCATGGAAGGAAAAAGGGCTGACTCGGGGCATAGTCTCTTTTTTATGTAAATTAGCATCATTAGAGGCACCACAGCGAATAGTTAAGTTCTGATCAACGCCTGAAGGCTTCAAGCAGGTGCTGGAGATTTCTTGCATATTGATATTTTGTCTAAGAAACAACTTCCACCAGTTATTGTTGTTGTGTTATTGCTAGTTTATTGGTCAGGACGAATTATTCTAAGGAGTTCTTAGTCATACCATGACCCAGCTCAGTGGCGCATTAAAAGCATCTTAAAATCTTTGACAGCGCTCAAACATTTGTGTCCATGCTTCATGCAACACAGAATTGTAGTTTGTTACACACTGGCATAGTAATATGCTCCTGAATGTCGCTTACAACAGTCGGTTAACTGTGTTGTGTTTTGTTTTTTGCTGATGGGTGGGTAGGGGCAGCAGGGATGTAAAGAAAACGTGCTGATGTTTATTGCCGGACCGAGGCTCGAACACACAGCCTGTCGCCATCACAACCAAAATTAGATGTATTTCTGTGGTTACACGATCCGATAAAGGTATACCTAATTCCATAACCCTAGTCCCCTGAGTCTCAATGCACGCAGTTGTAATTAAGCAGAGTGCTGTTTAAGTTGATAATGCAGCTTAACATTAGTCGTGAAGATATGAAGGTAATTAGAAGTGGCATTCACAAGTCATCATATGGAAACTAGCATCCAAATTTCTTCACTAAAAATGGTAAATTAGGATATACATGACTCGAATCTAATTCAAGCCTTTCAGAGAGACGGGTTGAAGCTAATTAAATGCGATGCTCAGAAATTATCACAAAACATATCGGCACCTATACAGGACAAAATCAGTCCTAACTTCTCTTTAAGACTGACCAGGTTTTAAGTAACGCATTAAGAACAGTAAATAAGTAGATTTTATATAATACAAAAATTCTTCCGTTTAACATACACCAGCATTTAGGGTTGAAGCTTATCAGAAAAAGCATTCTCTAGTTATTACGTGGGAATCAATTTACTGAATAAAATTGGCAAATTGACATTTACACAGTTCAGATGAGTGTCAAGCTTAATTTTAATATAGCCCGCCAATGGTAAAAGTTTGAAGCGGATCCAAAAAATCATTCTCCAGTAACTTATCTGATTCCAGTGATTTCAGATTTTGTAACAATTTAGTTAAATTTCAAATTTGCACCTACTCTGACTAAACTTATGAGGTATTACGAACACAAGTACAGTATGGCCTGCGTACCTGGTGGTAATGGGATTAAAGTGGAGCAAATAAAACTCAAAAATAGCATATGACTTGTATTTTCCTTCGCCAATTATAAAACAGCTGGTATTTATAATTATGTACACTATGTACAATATGTACATTGCTGGGATAGTAAATATACAAGACGGTGAGACAAGAAGGCAAAAGTCAAAGCCAGAGAATGCACCGTGCTCGGCCAGCAGCTCAGACAAGTTTGTCAATTCGCTTGACACAAGTGAACCACATTGCTTCAGCTTTAGCGGGATTGTCGATGATTGGCCGATGAACCAAGGTACTGGTTTAATGACAGGTACCATATTGATCGTTAAATCCTTAGCACCTGGTTCGCTGATCTGGAGGCAGCCTATATGGGAGTGTGACATACGCCGAATAAAATGTAACATACTCATAGCATGCCAAATAAGGTATCAACCTTCTTATAGAATGCATCGTCAGTAATATTTTGAAGGAAAAAAATCATTCTATGTTATTAAACAAGAATTGTATATCGCTATTTATTCAATAAAATTAGCCTTTAGTGACTTACGATACCCAATAGCAGCATGAAGTTTGCGTTCAGGAAGTAGTACCAGTGGCGAAAATGTGAAGCCGATCACATGAGCCATTCTCCAGTTCTGACGCTGATTCTGCGATTTTTACTGTTTTACTAGATTACCAAATCTGTTTGAGTGCAGTGAAGCTTATAGTGTACACTGTTAAGATGCATGAGCCATTAAATACTAAAGCCGTTCAGAAGAGGCAATAAAGAGGTAATAAAAATTTGATACTATTTTACACACAAAATGGTCAGATCTGCACCTACCCATCTGAATTTCACTCTCTGAGAGTTTTGTAAGTTATCTGAATTATTCCAAGATGCTGGGAATGGATCCTATAACTTTAGTCACTGGGCACCTGCACGTGCCAATTGTTCCTAGTTTCCGTACACAAGCGTTCAAAAATTGAATCCGATAGATAAGGAGTTCTTGAGTTATAAGCGAAATAAAATCGAAAAGCAGGAAGAAAAAATAATCAGGCAACCGCTTAATATTCACCCTTCGGAGATACGTAATAGATATACAGCAAAGGGATTATATTATTTGTGCCGTACAAGCGCAAACAGGTGTTCTTAACAATTCAGAACAAGCCACGTGGAGATGGAAGCCTTCAGTTCAAGATCTTTCGCACTCTCTTGCTTCGTTAGGAGCTATGCAATGTTGCAAGACTAGTAACAGATAGTAGGGAGAAAAATTCTCTTTGAGACAAGTCAGAAGCATAAAATGTCGAGCCATCTCATAATGGAACTTGAGGGCCGTCCGCTTCTCAACCACCATTGTGTGTGTGTGTGTATATATGTATATATATATATATATATATATATATATATATATATATATATATATATATATATATATATATATATATATATATATATATATATATATGTCGTGCCGAATATGTAAAACTGGTCAATTAGCAAGAAGTCATTTAAAATTAAGTCCTTTCTAAAATTTTCTCTTATACGTTTAAAGATAAATTTTTTCCATTAATGTTGATGTAAAAATTTATAATTTTGCACCAAAAGGAACTTAGAAAACTTACCTAACCTTATTATAACAAGAACAATTTATTTTAGCCTAACCCAAATAAATATATTTTAGATTTGTTTACAATAATTTAATACTAAACAAGCACAGTGAAATGTATTTTTTTCTTTAGGTTCAGAATGATTTTGGCGAAATTATTGCATACACAAATTTTCACTTGTCCTATATGGCAAGATGAGCGTTGCTATTTAAGCCAAGATCGCAAGTTCTGCCTATTCGGCACGACATATATATATATATATATATATATATACATATATATATATATATATATATATATATATATATATATATATATATATATATATATATATATATATATATGTCGTGCCGAATATGTAAAACTGGTCAATTAGCAAGAACTCATTTAAAATTAAGTCCTTTCTAAAATTTTCTCTTATACGTTTAAAGATATATTTTTTTCATTAATGTTAATGTAAAAAAAATTAATTTTGCACCAAAAGAATCTTAGAAAACTTACCTAACCTTATTATAACAAGAATAATTTATTTTAGCCTAACCCAACTTAATATATTTTAGATTTGTTTACAGTAATTTATTACTAAACAAACACAGTGAAATATATTTTTTTCGTTAGGTTCAGTATGGCAAAATGAGCGTTACTATTTAAGCCAAGATTGCAAGTTCTGCCTATTCGGCACGACATACATACATATATATATACATGTATATATATATATATATATATATATATATATATATATATATATATATATATATATATATATATATGTATATATATATATATCGTGCCGAATATGGCAAGCGAAAAATGGTGTATGTAATAATTACGCAAAAATCATTCTGAACCTAAGGAAAAAATATATTTCATTGTGTTTGTTCATTATTAAATTATTGTAAACTTACCTAAAACATATTTAGTTGGATTAGGCTAAATTAAATTGCGCTTGTTATAGTAAGGTTAGGTAAGTTTTCTAAGGTTCTTTTGGTACAAAATTATTAATTTTTACATTAACATAAATGAAATAAAAAAATGTATCTTTAAACTTATAAGAGAAAATTTTAGAAAGGACTTAATTTTAAATGAGTTCTTGCTAATTGACCAGTTTTACTTATTCAGCACGACATACATAATACTGGTAGTCCGATGCTCTACGCATTAGCGCTGAGTGACATTCGCTTCGGTCTTGAAATTGACAGATCAGTGCTAACAATCTTGGAAGATCTGATTATTAAAAAAGAAATCCTGTACATAAATTTGGCAGCTCTGTACGGCAATGCCCAGTGCATCAGCGTTCATTCCGGTGGTTTGTAGATGAATTATTCAGAGAACCGACATGTTGATAAAATAGACACATGTGCAACTCTTGGGTATCTTTATTGAGGAAACGTTTCGCCACACAGTGGCTTCATCAGTCCATACAAAGGAGAATCTTGAAGAACAGGAGGAGAATGAGGTAATCAGTCCCTCAACCTTGAGTCGATGTGGTCAGTCCATCAATCTTGAATAGAATCTATTCAAGATTGATGGACTGACCACATCGACTCAAGGTTGAGGGACTGATTACCTCATTCTCCTCCTGTTCTTCAAGATTCTCCTTTGTATGGACTGATGAAGCCACTGTGTGGCGAAACGTTTCCTCAATAAAGATACCCAAGAGTTGCACATGTGTCTAATTTATCATCATTCCGGTGGTACAAACCACGACAAATGACCTAACAGCCATAAGGTTATGCATGGTCGATATAGTGTGGTTATCCACCTGACCTGATGCAACCTTCCCTAGCAGATAATCTTACTGATATTAGATTACCTTTCTGCCATGTTGAAATTTAGGACCGGCCATATTAGGATTTATTCCGCACTTCGCTTTTTGATGTTATGGCTTGTTAGCAGTTTTTAATGTCTCTCAGGAGGCATAAAACAACACTGCTGTCATTAACTACACTGATACACCATTTACGGACATCATTTAAAAATTTAGGGCTCATTCCGTATCCGCTGAGTATGTATTAACTAAATGTATATGTATACATATCTGCACTGTATTTTCATCAGTTACTAATTCAACCTCATTATATTATGGATACTGAATGACCGCGGCAGGATGTGTGATCATGTGCGTCACTCTGGACATAAGCTACTTTACAGCAACACTAAGACAATGAAGAAAAATACACTTAAGTAATTTTACTAAAGGAGTAATAGGTATCACCTTATTCCAGGAAAAGGTGAAACGTTACAGGAAAGATTAAGAAACATAGGAAAAAAAATTGTACACTGAATGCATGAAGTAGTTTGCCACATTTTCCTCTCATCTTACATGTTCATGACACACAATGAAAAGACCAACAAAAATGAGACAGTGTAAAAGTTTATGTAGCACCTTTATATAACACGATAAAACACAGCCTTAAATAACCCATAGGTAGGAAGGCTCTTCGGTGGCTGGTGTTGGGGGAGCTGAGGGGAGAGGAGCCACGTCAGATGTGCTGGCAAGGCATTTAGCTGGCTTTAGTTATGGGACTGTCTTTGCTGTGTACTTGGACTCGGCCCAATCTAGACAATGTTGCAGCGGGTCTCCTGGTAGCTGTCACCACGCTCCAGCAGAAAGCTGGAACCTACCACAAAGAGATGGTTTTTAGCCAGTGTTAGCCTCTCTGGGACCTCGCTGACAGGAAAGCTATTATCTGTAAGACATTTTCATGGTGATTTAGATAAAGAATCTTTAAAATATAAATTTTTTTTATTTTTGAAGACATCTTAGGCTAGCTTATTGCATAATGTTTCTAGCAAACTTGGAAGCAACATGATCTTCAGCTAGTGTATATATATAATTATATATATATATATATATATATATATATATATATATATATATATATATATATATATATATATATATATATGCGTGAGCGTGTTTGATAGGAGTGAATGGAGACAAATGGTTTTTAATACTTGACGTGCTGTTGGAGTGTGAGCAAAGTAACATTTATGAAGGGATTCAGGGAAACCGGCAGGCCGGACTTGAGTCCTGGAGATGGGAAGTACAGTGCCTGCACTCTGAAGGAGGGGTGTTAATGTTGCAGTTTAAAAACTGTAGTGTAAAGCACCCTTCTGGCAAGACAGTGATGGAGTGAATGATGGTGAAAGTTTTTCTTTTTCGGGCCACCCTGCCTTGGTGGGAATCGGCCAGTGTGATAATAAAATAATAATAAATATATATATATATATATATATATATATATATATATATATATATATATATATATCTTGCCAGAGGGGCGCCAGTACTACAGTTCAACACTGCAAATATCCCCACCCCTCCTTCAGAGTGCAGGCACTATAATTCCCATCTCCAGGACTCAAGTCCGGCTAAACAGTTTTCCTGAACTCCTTCATAAATGTTACCTTGCTCACACTACAACAACACGCCAAGACATAAGAACCATTTGCCTCCACTCCCATCTAACACGCTCATATATGCTTGCTAGAGGTCTAAGCGCCTCGCTCACGATAATTATATGAAAAAGGAGCAAAAATTCCGTATGTATTATCACACTTTAATGAAACTGAGGTTAATGGAGCAGAGATAGAAAATATATGCACGTTCTATGAAGTTCTTGAACAACCATGAGTGCTCGGCAGCGGCTTAGCATCCAGTAATGCTCGGATGCAGCTTCCAGAATCCTTGAGTGCTCAGCTGTAGATTCCAGCCTCCCTAAGTGCTCGGCTGCAGCTTCCAGCATTCTTGAGTTCCTAGCAGCAGCTTCAAGCGTAGGCACAGAGATCCAAAAAGACATCTCCCAAGGCAAACTCCCTCCCTTCTCAAGACAGACCAACCTCTGGATACATTCCTGTGGTTGACTACCCTGAGTTGACTTATCTAGTAAAAACATAGAGAAACCATACCCCGGCCGGGATTGAACCCGGGGTCATAGAGTCTCAAAACTCCAGCCCGTCGCGTTAGCCACTAGACCAGCTAGCCACAATAAGATTCGTCCAACTAGGTATATTTCTACACCATGGGAAGGTTAGCACAGGCACCACTGTGACCACAAATGCAAGTTTTTACAGACGAATCTCCAGCTAGCGTGGCCGTGACAAACTCTAGCTCAAGTCCCTTCACTGCCGTCAACATGACTCACGAAATCGTAATGACACGATTGCAAACAAACCATACACCGGCCGGGATTGAACCCGCGGTCATAGAGTCTCAAAACTCCAGCCCGTCGCGTTAGCCACTAGACCAGCTAGCCACATAAGATTCGTCCAACTAGGTATATTTCTACACCATAGGAAGGTTAGCACAGGCACCACTGTGACCACAAATGCAAGTTTTTACAGACGAATCTCCAGCTAGCGTGGCCGTGCTAACCTTCCTATGGTGTAGAAATATACCTAGTTGGACGAATCTTATTGTGGTTAGCTGGTCTAGTGGCTAACGTGACGGGCTGGAGTTTTGAGACTCTATGACCGCGGGTTCAATCCCGGCCGGGGTATGGTTTGTTTGCAATCGTATCATTACGATTTCGTGAGTCATGTTGACGGCAGTGAAGGGACTTGAGCTAGAGTTCGTCACGGCCACGCTAGCTGGAGATTCGTCAGTAAAAACTTGCATTTGTGGTCACAGTGGTGCCTGTGCTAACCTTCCTATGGTGTAGAAATATACCTAGTTGGACGAATCTTATTGTGGCTAGTTGGTCTAGTGGCTAACGCGACGGGCTGGAGTTTTGAGACTATGACCGCGGGTTCAATCCCGGCCGGGGGTATGGTTTGTTTGCAATCGTGTCATTACGATTTCGTGAGTCAAAAACATAGAGACTAGTATCACTAGCATCTCGCATCCCAGAAATCTATGAAAGGGTAACGAGACCCCATACTTCAATTTGTATGGATTACGTGACCAACACAACCTAAGTAAACATGTTTCTCATAAAAATTAAATAATTATGACAAGGTTAAGTAAGCTTCAGAAGCAGCTTATTACTCGTATGTAATCTATGCGAATTTCGCTAAAGCATCTGGCAAATGTGATCATAGTGATAACCTATAAAATAATGTTAATAGGTATTACATAGAAAGTAGGAGAGATGATATTCATTTTTCTAACGAAGAGAAAACAAAGAGTAGTAATATAAACATAATTTAGCTTTACCCCGAGGCACGATCCAGGTACCATTGTTTTTCCTCTTCATAGCAGACATCAATACAAACGCTCGACACAGCTTCGGATCATTGACGGACGATATCAAAGTAAGAATGAAATAAACATCGGTAGGAAGACAATGAAAAATTGCAAGTAGATATCAACAAAGACCGTTACTAGGCACCGGAAAATTATATGGTGTTCACTGGTGACAAATTCCAACTGATCAGATATAGGAAGAATGAAGAACACTGAATACATAACAGAATGAAAGAAGCATGCCAAAGGCTTTGACATAATAATTTTGATTACTTATAATTTTGAGAACAGAAAATGACTAAAATAGAAAACGAGAACTCTGAAAACAAGAGAAATAATACCATTGGTTACACTTTCAAATCACTTCGGCTCTTTACTATAAAATACTGCTACAGCCTGTATGACCCTTGTGGGTTTAGCGCATAGTTATGATTATAATAATAATTAGAATATTATCCAGTGTTGACAGCTCCGTTGTTCAAGATAGGAGAGAGATCATAGCTCAAAAAAAAAAAAAGAGAAGAGATCCTTTACTTCCCCCCAAAACATCGAAGAACTGAGAATGTATTATCTTGAGCGAGGAAGAGAGAATACCTGAAAATGTAGTATGAACCTTGGTAACAGATACCGACAAATTGCTTAGAAAGATACGTGATCAAACACTAGGACATAATTCTTAGAAAACATGTCGGTCCTGGGATCTTGATTAAGGTCCCAGGACCGAAATGCTTTCTTATAAATATGTCCTAATGTTTGCTTAAGTGTCTTTTTAAAAACACCTGAAAACGTGTACAAGGAAGGTACTTGAAGGACTAGTATCATGTCTACACACTGGAATACCAGTATGCTGGAACGAGAGATATGAGAGATGTGTAAAAAATAACCAGTGAAAAGCAGAGGTACCACGGCCATAAAAAACTACATTATGTGAACATACGTGGTCTAAAACTATTCGACTTCCTGCCAACAGACCAAATGTTGAAATTTTCAAGAGAAAATTTCAACATCGTCCACATCATCCAGGCTGTATGGATATTGGTCATCGGTTGAACAGGCAGTCAACATGTACGTCACACACACACACACACACACACACACACACACACAGTGTTTCTTGACAAGTACCTTTGACAGCTGATAACACACACACCGCACATAGGTACACAGCTTATAACTGACTCCTCACATCAAAGCTCCCCTGGCTGTTTGCCCTACCCCTCCCGTCAATCCTTCCTTTCCAACCCTTTCAAATAATGATCTGTTCACCCCACCCCACCCATCAACATCCACCCTCCAGACCTACGTACCACATCTACGTCCATTCTCCCTACCCTTCACATCAACGCCCACCCTTCCTCTTTTCCTTCACATCAGCGATAACCCTTCAAATGAACGCCCGCCTACCCGACTTACCCCGCCCAATCAACGCCTGCCCATCGGCTCTGTCCTTCCCATCAACGCTTGCCCATCGGCTCTGCCCTTTCAATCAACATCCACCATTCTACTTTCGTCTTTGCCAGTCTTGCTTCCTTGCGCCTGAGCTGTCATCATCGACCTTAAAAAAGTCATTATAACAGCCGTCTTTTCCTCCTGCCCTCGCACCCGCTTATTTGTGGAGTGTTGCTGGTAAACTCCAGCAGGCTTTTTTGCTTCTTTCCTGCCTCGTTATAATAGTGTTCTGAAGTTACACTGTTGTACACACACACACACACACACACGCACACACAGTGTTTCTTGACAAGTACCTTTGACAGCTGATAACACACACACCGCACATAGGTACACAGCTTATAACTGACTCTGGTGAACATGTTCCAACTTGTCCGTAGTTTCCCTAATAGTAATGAGTGGTCGGCAGTGTGTTTGGACAGTTTCAAAAGCTAAAGAATGGAAAACGAGAGTCAGAAAAGCAGTGAAGGTCTTCGAGTGAATGAGTCAGTAAGCAAAGCTAGTGAATAAGTGAGTTCAGTGAATATGAGAGACAGCTCAGAGCGGAGTACAGTATATATAACATGACAAGAGGAGTATTATGAAAAGTGAAAAGGAAAAATACGAAAAAAAAGAAAAACAGTGGATGGAAGATGTGTGTGGGTGTTCACTCTTGCCAGAAACCAAGTTATAAGTTTACGCAATGTTTTCCTACAGACCGTCAGAAGGAAGACACAAACTTATCTACTTTTGTGTGTGTGTGTGTGTGTGTGTGTGTGTGTGTGTGTGTGTGTGTGTGTGTGTGTGTGTGTGTGTGTGTGTGTGTGTGGATTTGACAGTGCCAGTAATGTGTAAGTATTTTATAGTTTTCTTACCTTGCTCTTGACTAGATCTCAATTGGCACCCAAAAAAAAAAAGGTGAGTGAAGTGTAAGTAGCACGAGCAGAGAATCCTCAGGAGGTCTTTGGCCTAACAGTCTAAAAGTAATGTTAAGTAATAATTAGACTAAGTCCATCTTCTTCTGATGCAAAAGATCGGAATATATTCTGAGTTTGTGTTTGTGTACTTACGTGTACTCATTTGACCAACACAGCTGCTGATCATTCGAGCTGCGATACCAACGTCATTTTCTTAACTGTAACAATTTAATTTCAGCTCCTAATTATTTATTTTAAGTAGGTTAGGTTAGGTAAAACTGAATTAGATTAGGTTAGGTTAGGCTGGGTCAAACAAGGTTACACAAAAACGTGCACTTATCCACAAATATGCAAATAAAAACACTACCGTGGTATGTCTTGCATTGAGATGGTTGGAAGAAAACGCAACTTTCTAATACATACGTTTATCACTAAGGACGCAAGAACGTGCTGTAATACGTCTGATCTGGGACCAAGCCGCTGGCGCGATGGCTCCAGGAGTCAACAACTGATCGGTAGGTAGGTAGGTGGAGATGCGTTTGTGTGTGTTGAATTTCGGCTGCGCGCTAGTGTGCGTTTGTGTGTGGCTATGCATATATCTTAGCCAGTTTAATTATCTCATATTAAGCTTTTTTTCCGCCCTTACTGTTAAATGGTAGTTGTCTTACGGAATACGAGTGTACTTGATCAACATTGGTGTGTATATTTGTTTATAACAAGACCCTTGTTGGTTCAGTAAAAACATGTGCATGGTGAAAAGCGCGTTAGGTTGTTGCGCAGGTTCATTCACTCTTATTAGAATACACTTAGTCTATTCTCGTTATAAATTGTTTATCTTTGCTTCAACTCTCTGAGCACTTGTTCACTGTTAATTTATCCTTTAGCGTGTTTCCACTGTATCCATCTGCTTTCTCCTCTTCTCTTAACTGATGTTCCCTTTCTCTACTCAGTGATCTTCATTCTCTTCCGCCATGTTTCTGTGTAGTTGGAGGTATAAATATAATGTTTACGTAATTGTATCTGGAAGTTGAAAATTTGGAGAGCCAGAGGTAAATGATAATGGGGGGGGGGAAGGTAAATGATAATGAAGGTAAATGATAATGAACTATGTAGAGGATAAAGTTTGATAATACATACTTTAAGAATGAAAGGATAAACACACATTACACAGAATAAGGAGATATATCAGAACGCTATATTAGTTGACGAAAGGTTAATGGGGAGATTTCTGGATGTGCATGTTTTTAGAGGGGAAAAAATATATCAGACAATATCTAGTGATAGGTATAGTAAGAGTAAGAGATAGACAAGTACAAGGGAAACGTCATCAATGAATAAGAGTGAAGATGAGGGGGAAAGAGGGTGGTGATGGAGAAAAAAATTAGCATACGTAAGTTTCTTACATTGTGGAAGAGATATATGGAGGGTGGAAAAAATAGTGTAAATGAGAAGTTAAAAGAGTGGTGAGGGAGGGCAAAAGAAGAGCCACTGAGAGTGGGGGGAAGGTTTCATGAAAAAAAATTGCTGAGAATGAGACAATAATTTAATTGAGATTAATAAGTTGAGAAAGCCTAGGTAATAAATGGGTTTAGCGTTTGGAAACGAAAGAGAGGAGTCAGTAGATGGGGAGGCGGACGTACTGGGAAGATGGAGGGAATATCTCTAAGAAGTTGTTAAATGTTTATGATGGAAGGGAAGCATTGATTTCATGCACTGGTCAGAGAGGTATAACATCTCGTAGGGGTGAGGGAGAGTCAGATGTCAGTGTAGAGAAAATGCGAGAGGCAGTGTGTAGAATGGGATAGATAGGATCAAGGCAGAAATGTTAAAAACGAGTGGATAAATAGTTCTGAAATAGTTAGTTCATTGTTCAGTCTATGCTTGAAAGGGAGGATGGTACCTATCGGTGAACAGAGAGCATGCATAGTTCCTTAGTATAATAAAAAACGGGAAAAATAGTGTAATAATCATTGGGAATAAATCTTTTGAGTATACCATGTTATTAATTAAGTGTAAAACTGAAAGTAGGGCCGTAGAGAAAAAGGAAGTTCTAGGAAGGGTATGGGATGTGTATATCAAGTTTTTATATTGAAGAATATAAGTGAATAAATATTATTTATTTATATTCTTATAAAGAACTTTTTGATGCATTTACCAATTATAAAAAGACATATGAAATGGTGGAGAGAGAGAAATGTGATAGATTACTAAAAGCAGTAAAGGTTTTTATGTGCACAGTAAGACTCAGGTTTTGGTAAGTAGAAAATAGGGGCATCATTTTCTAGGAAAAGTAGGCTTACTAAAGTAGCAGTAACAGGTCAGGGTTCAGAATTAAAACTAATGTATTTTCAGAAGTCTGTAAAAAAATAGAAATAATGGTAGCTCTCACTCACCTCAGCTTGTTACCCACAGGCGAACGGAATGATGAAGAGAGCGTATCAGGTGGTTAAAAATACATTGGCGATAGATGATGATACCACAATTAACGAACTCTATACAAAGTTGAATTTGCCACATTTGCTTTTTTTCTGATTTCACAGTTCGGTTTGGAGACTCTGAAGAGAAGTTACTAATGTTGGTGGAGGGAATGTAAAGGACAGAAATTAAAAGTAAACACTGAAAAGAACAAGGTGATGAGAGTACAAAAGAAATTTAGATACTGAAAGGTTGGATATCAGATTGGAGGGGGTGTGGAGGACGTAAATGTGTTCCGATATTTAGGAGTGGACTTGTCAGCGAATGGGTCTATGAAACATGAGTTGTATCAAAGAATTCAAGGTTATGACAGAAGATGTACTATGAAAGCTTCTGGGGGTGTGGGAAAAGATAGTAGGGAAATAGCTGTGGCCGCTGACTCGAGTACGTCACAGAAGTGCTGTCTGTGAAACCTTCCTATTGAAAGGCTCTTAGGCCTGTGGTACATATCTGGACCAGCTATTGTATATATATATATATATATATATATATATATATATATATATATATATATATATATATATATATATATATATATATATATATATAGTAGGTTGGTAGACAGCAACCACCCAGGGAGGTACTACCGTCCTGCCAAGTGAGTGTAAAACGTAAGCCTGTAATTGTTTTACATGATGGTAGGATTGCTGGTGTCTTTTGTCTGTCTCATAAATATGCAAGATTACAGGTACGTCTTGCTATTTCTACTTACACTTAGGTCACACTACACATACATGGACACGTTTATTTATACACACTCATCTGAGTTTTCTTTGATTTTATCTTAATAGTTCTTGGTCTTATTACTTTTCCTTTTATATCCATGGGGAAGTGGAATAAGAATCTTTCCTCCGTAAGCCATGCGTGTTGTAAAAGTCAACTAAAATGCCGGGAACAATGGGCTAGTAACCCCTTTTCCTGTAAAGATTACTAAAAAGAATAAGAAGAAGAAAATTGTCAAAGTGGGAAGTCTGAATGTGCGTGGATGTTGTGCAAATGATAAGAAAGAGATGATTGTGGATGTTATGAATGAGAAGAAACTGGATGTCCTGGCTTTAAGTGAAACAAAGCTGAAGGGGGTGGGAGAGTTTCAATGGAGAGGAATAAATGGGATTAGGTCAGGGGTTTCAAATAGAGTTAGAGCTAAAGAAGGAGTAGCAATAATGTTGAAGGATAAGCTATGGCAGGAAAAGAGGGACTACAAATGTATAAATTCAAGGATTATGTGGAGTAAAATAAAGATTGGATGTGAAAAGTGGGTTATAGTAAGCGTGTATGCACCTGGAGAAGAGAGAAGTGTAGAGGAGAGAGAGAGATTCTGGGAAATGTTGAGTGAATGCGTGGAGAGTTTTGAATCAAGTGTGAGAGTAATGGTGGTTGGGGATTTCAATGCTAAAGTGGGTAAAAATGTTATGGAGGGAGTAGTAGGTAATTTTGGGGTGCCAGGGGTAAATGTAAATGGGGAGCCTTTAATTGAGCTATGTGTAGAAAGAAATTTGGTAATAAGTAATACATATTTTATGAAAAAGAGGATAAATAAATATACAAGGTATGATGTAGCACGTAATGAAAGTAGTTTGTTAGATTATGTATTGGTGGATAAAAGGTTGATGGGTAGGCTCCAGGATGTACATGTTTATAGAGGGGCAACTGATATATCGGATCATTATTTAGTTGTAGCTACAGTTAGAGTAAGAGGTAGATGGGAAAAGAGGAAGGTGGCAACAACAAGTAAGAGGGAGGTGAAAGTGTATAAACTAAGGGAGGAGGAAGTTAGGGCGAGATATAAGCGACTATTGGCAGAAAGGTGGGCTAGTGCAAAGATGAGTAGTGGGGGGGTTGAAGAGGGTTGGAATAGTTTTAAAAATGCAGTATTAGAATGTGGGGCAGAAGTTTGTGGTTATAGGAGGGTGGGGGCAGGAGGAAAGAGGAGTGATTGGTGGAATGATGAAGTAAAGGGTGTGATAAAAGAGAAAAAGGTAGCTTACGAGAGGTTTTTACAAAGCAGAAGTGTTATAAGAAGAGCAGAGTATATGGAGAGTAAAAGAAAGGTGAAGAGAGTGGTGAGAGAGTGCAAAAGGAGAGCAGATGAAAGAGTGGGAGAGGCACTGTCAAGAAATTTTAATGAAAATAAGAAAAAATTTTGGAGTGAGTTAAACAAGTTAAGAAAGCCTAGGGAAAGTATGGATTTGTCAGTTAAAAACAGAGTAGGGGAGTTAGTAGATGGGGAGAGGGAGGTATTAGGTAGATGGCGAGAATATTTTGAGGAACTTTTAAATGTTAAGGAAGAAAGGGAGGCGGTAATTTCATGCACTGGCCAGGGAGGTATACCATCTTTTAGGAGTGAAGAAGAGCAGACTGTAAGTGTGGTGGAGGTACGTGAGGCATTACGTAGAATGAAAGGGGGTAAAGCAGCTGGAACTGATGGGATCATGACAGAAATGTTAAAAGCAGGGGGGATATAGTGTTGGAGTGGTTGGTACTTTTGTTTAATAAATGTATGAAAGAGGGGAAGGTACCTAGGGATTGGCGGAGAGCATGTATAGTCCCTTTATATAAAGGGAAAGGGGACAAAAGAGATTGTAAAAATTATAGAGGAATAAGTTTACTGAGTATACCAGGAAAAGTATACGGTAGGGTTATAATTGAAAGAATTAGAGGTAAGACAGAATGTAGAATTGCGGACGAACAAGGAGGTTTCAGAGTGGGTAGGGGATGTGTAGATCAAGTGTTTACATTGAAGCATATATGTGAACAGTATTTAG
>NC_091307.1:3110806-3125806 GCF_038502225.1 Cherax quadricarinatus
CCACTGAGTCCAGCATGAAGAAGAAAGACACTACTGTTTTGCCGAGTCCCCGTCAAAGGCACCACTGAACAGGTGCTCAAATAATTTTTGCTGTCAGCCTGCATATGCAGTGTATGACTTACAAAACTGACTGGAGCACAGCAGAAATAATCCACCTCACAAATTGCAGCTACAAAAACAATGAACAGACACATATGCAACATTTCGGTACATTTATTGGTAGAAGTTTCGCCAACCATTGGCTTTATAAGTACAATACAAGGACATAATCTGATGAATGTAGAATTATATACAAAGATCAGGTAATCAGTCTTTCAGCCTTGGAATTGGTGAAGAACATTGTAGTCTTGATATAACTGACGGAAAGTCCTGGAGCTTGGCGCTTGTACTGGCGACAGGTGTAGGACGTGCAGCAGACGAAGGTATTCTCTCTTGTAGGCGAGATTCCCCAGTGGAAGTAGGTTATACCCAAGAAATGGACCAGTAGTAAGCAAGAAGATTGTGTAGATGTCCTTTGTGCCAAGATTCTATGATGTCTGGCAAGTTGTACGTAAATGGTATACAGTGCCGACAATACGAAGAACAGACACATGTGCAACATCTGGATATCTATATATGTATAAGTAACGATTTGTACAAATGAAGATATCCAGATGTTGCACATGTGTCTATTCTTCATCTTGTCGGTATTGTATACAATTTATGTAAAAAAAAAAATATGTTTGCGGTGATAGATGTTATCCCGATTTTAACCAAATGGACAGTACATGCGATATCTGCAGTTTTTAAGAATCAGATCATTTGACCTAACCTCGGTTTCAAATATACTAAACCCAGTTACCGCTTCCAGAGCAAGTATGGAAATATTCAACAATTTTTCTTGATTTTTCTTGATTATTGTCAAAGGATAGGTTTTTTGGGCTATTTATAAGTACAAAAGAAAATTTATATACTTTTAGCTTAATTAAGTTGTCGAGAATAAGAAGTTGTGAAATGTAATAAATTATATTTCTGAAGGAGGTAAACAATTAAATTATGAATTAGACGTTATTCGAAATATGTTAAAGTCAGCAAGTGATTTTGTTAATGTTCTGAAGTCATCGGTAAATTCGAGAAAATTTTTGGTAACAACGTTCAGAAAAGGTTATATAAAATCTAGAAAGACAACTCTTAAATAAGTAGATTGGGAATTGACTCCGGATGTAATACTACCATGAACAGTGTCTTGGAATCAGATGAATTGTTTTTCTTAACGGAATAATGATGGGTCACAATTGGCGCTACAGCCTATAATATACCCTAATCAGTAGTTAAGATAAGATTTCGTTCGGATTTTTAACCCCGGAGGGTTAGCCACCCAGGATAACCCAAGAAAGTCAGTGCGTCATCGAGGACTGTCTAACTTATTTCCATTGGGGTCCTTAATCTTGTCCCCCAGGATGCGACCCACACCAGTCGACTAACACCCAGGTACCTATTTGCTGCTAGGTGAACAGGACAACAGGTGTAAGGAAACGTGTCGAAATGTTTCCACCCGCCGGGAATCGAACCCGGGCCCTCCGTGTGTGAAGCGGGAGCTTTAGCCACCAGGCCACCGGGCCACCCATTGAAATAGAATGAGTATTTACAAAACTAATGGTGACGATAAAGTCAATAATGATGTAAGGAAAGATTATGTGATATTTATAGAAATCTTTGATTTATATGATGATGTCTAAAGCTTACGCAAATAACTACCATAATAGTAATAATGATTACGACGACCGCCATTGTCACTGAATAACTAGCAATGCTCACCCATTACTGTGTGTTACGAGTAAAAGTTGGCAAGACATTTGCAACAGTTAGGTATCTTTATTCGGAAACGGCTTCTTCAGTCGAGTACAGATGAATTAGTAGAAGCAATAGAGATGTGAAGACGATGAACTCAGTCCATTACCTTAACGACGTAGTTTTGAGGTTGTCAGTCTTCAAGGATGATGGACTGATAACATCGTCTTTACATCTCTACTGCTTCTGCCAACTCTTCTGTACTTGACTGAAGAAGCTTACTGTGTAGGCGAAACGTTTCGGAATCTTACCTATCAACCTGTCGGTATTGTATACCATTCTCATATTCACGAGTAAAAGCTATTTGTTTGTTTTTTTGTTTCAAATATTATGGTATTGTGCTTATTTTGGTGTTTCTCTGGTGACGAATATGACACATGTGTAATACATGTGCATCTTTATTGGCGGAAAGTGTCGCTTTTACAGCAGGTTTCTTCAGTCAAAAATAGGTGAATATAATTCTGGAGAGAGTAGTAGTAGCAGTAGTTGTGACGTGATCAGCCCTTCAGTCATGGTAGGAGGTAGTCAGTCCCTTAAGCTTAAATCACAGTTATGCGGTATTTTATACCGTCATAATCTGGTTTCTCTAAAGATGTTGTCAAGGTGATTAATATGCCTGTCAGGGCTTTAAAAACACTTAGACAAAATATCGAACGTTATATTAGAACTTTTCCCTACGAGGGATTTCCTCAGTCTAGTACAGGGCATGTGGAAATACCGAATGTATAGTAACCTTTGATCAAAGGTATAATATCCGCAGTCTCATGAATCAAACACACGTGCAACATATGCACATCCATATATAATGGTAAGAGCTCAGGTGTAGATGATGTGGGGGTCAGGTCCGGTGAGGTCAGGTACCGGTGCATGCGTCATCTGCTCGTACTGTCCCTGGCGAATAAATTCCTGTGTCAGTGCTTGACATCTTAACACCTGGTAGAGAATGAAAGGTAAATGGCCTTTCCCTATGGTCTAATAGTAATAATAGATTCACGGGGAAGCGATAAACCTGTAATGGTAGCACAGCGTCAGGTGAATGGAAGGCAATCAGGTATGACCCGAGACAGGGAAGGGTAGCTGCAATTCCTTAGTATCTACTGTACACAGCCAGAGATCAATAAATGAAACTGACAAACTAAGACTAACTGCATGTGGAGGAAACACAAATATTGTTGCTATAACCCAAACCTGTTTAATCTGAGAATTAAGAACATGCCTGCTCAGTGCCACATCAGGGGTTTAAATTATTCCACACTGATAGAGACAACAGGAAAGGGGCGGAGTGACTGACGGGAAAGTTTTGAACTCTTGCATCAGAATTTTAGAGAGACAGAAGTGACAGACAATCTGGTTCCAATTTCTCAACGGCTATGAAGAGCTAATTTTTCGTGTGATCTACTGCCCTCCCAACCTTGAGTGTGACTATGGAACGAAATTGCTCAGGCATCTAGATACGAAAATGTAGTTTCATTACTGAATAGGGAATCCCGAGTCTATCGACTTCCTAGAAACAGTCTAGGGCTACTATTTATAACATTTTGTATCAGAATAAACTAGAGGAAATAACCTATCTGACTTGGTTCTGGCAAACAAGGAATCCCTGGCAAATGACCTTAGAAGTTAATGAGGAGCCTGGAGAAAACGATCACAAATCACTTTCAAATCACTGAATTAACTTAATATTGATAAAATCAAGGTCCCCAATTTTTGCGCTGCAAACTATAAGTCTAAGAGAATAACTAATAAAGACAGGGGTAATCTGACGAGGGATTATCATGAGAGTCTGGATAAACGGAGGTGATGGATGTCAGTACAACTTTTTCCAAAGAGTTGCATAGGCCGCGCAAGCTGCGTATGTTCCTTACAGAGGAATTAGACCAACATGACTCACGAAATCGTAATAACATGATTTCAAGCAAACTACGACTGCAAACGCATTGGCAAGTTTCATGACTCGCTCGCCAAGGGTTCAAACCTCACCCATTCCGTGTTTTTTTTTTTTAATTAGACCAAGTATAAAAGACTCTAAATAAATAATCAAACTAAAATATCTCTTGGGCGAAAGGAGAGGCATTACAAGTGTATCAAAGGTGAAGGTCACTTTATTGATAGTTATATTCAATTTCAGAGAGAAGTCATGAAAAGAATAAGCCAAAAGAATACGTGAAATTAAGGTTGTGAAGGAATCAAAGTTCAACCCAAAGGATTTCTTTCAGCTAAATAGGAATAAAATTAGGAAAAAAAGATAGGCCAACTTAAATGTAATCCAGGGCAGCTAATTGCGACAAAAAAATGAATCATTTTTAACACATGTTTACACAAGAGGATACTAATAAAATTACAGATATCAATATTACAGGTCAGGACGAGAATAAATTATGCAAGATAAAAGTCACTAGTAATACGTTACTCAGACAAGGAGCTGTTTTCAAGAGTTCTGACTGAATATAAAGAGAAATTTAGCAAACCATTAGTTAGTCTTAAACAGATAACTACAGACGGGTATCGTAATAGGCTAAGTAAAAAAATGCAAACGTGACACCCATTTACCCCGGAGATAAATGACATAAAATACCGACACGATGAAAAAATACACAACTGCAGTATAATGCGATCATTTATTGACTACGTTTCACCCACACAAATGGTTTTATCAAGTCACAAACAGGTCTACCTGAGTAGAGTGTTGAGGTTGGATCTGAGACAGACCTGCACGGGATAGGCTGGTGGGTTTGTTATGTTGTCCCCAAATTCAACCTTCTCAACATTCTACATCTGACTCTCCACACTGTATATACTCATGTACTCTGCTCAAGTAGATCTGTTTGTGAAAAGTAGTCAATAAAGGGTAGTATTATACTGCATTTGTGTCTCTCTCTCCACCCATTTTTCCCTTATTTCAATTATGGAAAAATTAAATAGCATCAGTAATTGCGGCTGCAGTTTGATGCCACCTAGAAACATGTAATTTAATCAGTAATTTTACAAAATGGCATTCTTCCCTTACGGGTTTTGCTAATATTTTCTCACTAAAGTATTCGATGCCGAATATTAAAATAAAGAATACGGTACTAGTAGTGTATATAATTCCTAACAGGAGACTGATGAATTTGTGACACTTGGTAAAGGACGAGAAATAATCTCCTGGCTCAAGTCATGGCCTTCCAGATAGGCAATAGTTCGTGTGCATAAATGGGGACTTCTTACTGGGGGGGGGGTGCCACAAGGGTCAGTACTGGAAGCATGTTTTTTTTCACATAAAAGGCATAGATGAGAAAGTAAATAGTGACACAAGTACGTTTTCCGATGATACTAAAACAGACCATCAGATCATTTCTGATGAAGACGCTAGAAAACTAGAGGATCACCTGGATTGGTAGACGTTGCAGTCTAGAAAGTGGCAGCTGCAGTTTGATGCAGACAAATGTGATAAAAGGAGGGTTTCGGGGTCAACGCCCCCGCGACCTGGTCTGTGACCAGGCCTCGTGTGGGATTAGGGCCTGATCACCCGGGTTGTTACTGGTGACCGCACGCAAGCGGACATAAGAACCACAGCCCGGCTGGCCAGGTACTGATTTTAGGTGCCTCTCCAGCTCCCTCTTGAAGACAGCCAGGAGTCTATTGATAATCCTCCTTTATGTATGCTGGGAGGCAGTTGAACAGTGTTGGGCCCCTGACACTTTGTATTTTCTCTTAGTGTACTGTTCTAATCCTAGGAAAAGATAACTATGTCACTTATAAGCTAAATAATGTACATCTTAATCAAAATGAATGAGAAAAAATATTTAGGAATAATGGTTAGCAGAAACTTAAGCTAAGATAAAAATATACAAGTATTTGCAATAAAACTAACAATATTTTTGGCTTCATATCAATAAGTATAAAAAACGGAAGTTCTAAGGTTATATGTTACTCCATTCTGGTTTTCGTATTAATGAATGGACATCCACTCATTGGCCACTTTGTTAGGTACACACGTCTAGTTCTGGGTAAGGCCTCTCTTTGTCCCCAGAGCAGCCTGAATTCTTCGTGGCATGGATTCAACAAAGTGCTGGAAACATTCCTTAGAGATTCTAGTCCATGTTGACATGATAGCATCACGCAGTTGCTGCAGATTTGCCAGTTGCACAGTCCTGCTGAGAATCTCCATTTCACTACATCCCAAAGGTTTACGTCAAATTCTGATCCTACCATCTACAGTCACAGAAGAAATCGCATTTTGTTAGCCCAGGCGACGTTTCTTCAATCTTTATCTTTCCAGATTTAGTGACCCTTTACCCAGTGTAGCCTCAGTTTCGAGTTCTTAGCTGGTAGGAGTGGAACTTGGTATGGTCTTCTGCTGCTGTAGCCCATCCACTTAAAGGTTTGACATGTTTTGCGTTCTGAGATGATCTGCATACCATTGTTGTAACGCTTGGGTATTTGAGTTACTGCCACCTTCCTTTTGGTTTGAACCTCTCTCGTTAATAAGGCATTTTCGCCCACAGAACTGCCCCTCACTAGATGATTTGTGCTTTTTCATATTCTGTGTAAGCTCTAGAGACCATTGTACGAGAAAATCACAAGAGACCAGAAGATGCATAGCTGTACCTAATAAAATGGTCATTGAGTGTATATTCAGATAAGGATGACAAAGTTGAATCCCTATATCAGAAACCTTTCCTATGAATTGGGTTGAAAACACTGAATTTTATTCACTTGAAGGACGTAAAATCATGGGTTGATATGGATGAAGTATACAAATCGAAACAGGAATGAATAAAGAGGATATAAATAATGTTCTGGACGAATCTAACCAAAACAGGACTCGAAGCATTAATTTAAGTTGAACAAATTTAGATTTAGAGTTGTAGATGAGTGCAACAAACTATCAAGTACAATCACTGAGGCGAGAATGTTGGGTAGTTTTAAATATAAGTTGAACGGGAATATGAGAGGGTGTGGGTAGGTGTAAGTTAGGCTTGCCCAGCATGGGCAAATAGACCTACTGCAGTGCTCCTTCATTCTAATTTTCTTGCCCTTAATTCCTCGAATCAAGAGCCCTTCACCAACATCAAAGCAATTCCCTGTAGGGGAGGTGGTGGAGAGGGTGGCTTGTCCACCCCTCGTCGACGTGGCAACATACAGTCTAGGCTCTAGGGAACAAATTATACATCCTGAGTAAGCAGGATACTTGGACGACACTCACCAGAATGCTCACTCTGGCCTGAGAACCCATGGCACATATCATTATATATTTAAGCAAGGCGGTAAACCCGTCTATGTCCTTCAGCGCAAAGAGTGCTGGAGGCTTGATCATCTGCCCATAACGCAGAGAGGCCAAAACGTGATTTGTTTTCTCGTATGCACAGCAACAAATACTCGCGTATATTTGCTCGCCACTTCTCATAAAACAAGTTAAAATCATAGAGAAAACAGGCGGTAAACGAAACTTATGCCCGAAATTCGACAATGTGGCACGAAGTTGAGCAAAGGCAGACACCGAAGATATATAAGACCATGGATATGACCTACTTAACACTAAGTTTATATATATATATATATATATATATATATATATATATATATATATATATATATATATATATATATATATATATATATATATAATATATATATATATATATATATATATATATATATATATATATATATATATATGGCTGGACGCTTCAGTGGTCGTCTTCCATATAAAGGAAGAGGAAGCACATTCGACGTCACTCATTCAATCCCTGTCTTACAAGAAGCGTGCTCACATCACAGTTTAGATGGCCTTTCAAACTGCAAGTGTATGTACTCTACATCCCACTTCCAGGACTCAAGTTCATGTAACTGATTTCTCTGAATCCTTCCATATATGTTACCTTGACCACATTATAGCATCACTTCAAATCACAAAAACCACTTGCCTCCACTCCAGTCTAATGTGCTTCCACAAGTCTGTTGGATGTTCAAAACCTCCTTTACCCTCCCCTCTACCTTTCCTGAGACTAGCCCCAATCCCTCCTCCTCTCCACTCTAGAATTATATACCCTCCCAGTCCTATTATTTTTGTCCTCTCCAAATACCCAAACTTTCTCGACAACCCCTCCTGAGCCCTCTGAATTATACTTTTGATAACCTCACACTTTCTAATATCCATGCTCCGAAATCTCTTCAGAATAATCAAACCACACATTGCCATCAAACACGATAACTCCACTACCTCCAGTCTTCCCCTCGCTGCAACGATTAAAACCTATACTTCACACCCATGTGAGTGTTGGTGCTTTTATATTCTGGTATATTTCCTTTTTTGCCTCCATTAACAAAGTTCTGTCTCCATTGATGCTTCAGTGCACCACTCATCCTTTACCCCCTCTACTGTTGTCATACCGGGGCTAAGAAATGCAAATCCTAATTACTCACAGTAGAGTCATTTTGCTCGAATTAGCAAATGCCACTTAAGTGGCCACTTGAAAATTTTGACCTCTGAACGCACTAAAGTTACGAAGGGTTGTGAAGGAACCTCCTTTCTCCTTAGTAATCACTAAATTCACTATCTGGGATAACACCAGTTTGTTTGCAAATGTAAGAACAATATTTCTTTAGGTATAATTCCAAAAAGCAAAATGAAGAGGGAATCCATTTAGTTTAATAATATAATTATTATTGATAATACTGAACAAATGGTGGTTTATAAATTTGCTTAATCAATTAGTATTTTGTCACTAAGTGAGCAAAATAAAGTCACAGGCGAATTACATTCATGACTTCTTAAAAAAGGGAAAGAAATATATCGCTGGACAAGTAATAACACATAAAACATAAAGTCCACAGCCTTCTAAAAGTACATCACACCAGAGCAGTCTCCAGGACAGTCTACAGGGCAGTTTACAGGGCAGTCTACAGGGTAGTCTCCAGGGCAGTCTCCAGGGCAGTCTCCAGGGCAGTCTACAGGGCTACGAAACTTCCTGCCTTTTTCATCACTGGTTTGTTCTGTCTCCTACACAGCCACAAGACCAGTCTCGTCTCCTGCAACAGTGCTCATTTTTGTCCTGTCTCAACCCCTTACAATTTCTATGGATTCAACCTCGCTCCACCTTCCTCCTTGGTAAATCGCAAAAAGAGCTCATGGCCTCAGTAAGCCATAGCACATGAAGGTTAGCCCCCACAGTATGGCATGGTTCACCAGTCCGCTGACAGGTGAACTCCTAAATATCTTAACACATTTACCTCGATATATATATATATATATATATATATATATATATATATATATATATATATATATATATATATATATATATATATATATATATATATATATATATATATCGTACCGAATAGGTAAAACTGGTCAATTAGCAAGAATTCGTTTAAAGTTAAGTCCTTTCTAAAATTTTCTCGTATACATTTAAAGATATATTTTTTTATATATGTTAATGTAAAAATTAATGATTTTCTACCAAAAGAACCTTAGGAAACTTACCAAACCTTATTATAACAAGCGCAATTTAATTTAGCCTAATCCAACTAAATATATTTTATATAAGTTTACAATAATTTAATAATAAAATTACATTTTTTTTCCTTCAGTTCAGAATGATTTTTGCGAAATTATTGCATACACAAAATTTTGCTTGCCTTATTCGGCAAGAAGAGCGTTGCTCAACGCAATAATTTCGCAAAAATCATTCTGAACTTAACGGAAAAATATATTTCATTGTGAGTGTTTATTATTAAATTATTGAAAACTTGTCTGAAATATATTTAGTTGGATTAGGCTAAATTAAAATGCGCTTGTTATAATAAGGTTAGGTAAGTTTTCTAAGGTTCTTTTGGTACAAAATTATTAATGATATGTTATTGATATATGTGATATGTTCGGTATTATACTCGCCCCAAAATCTTTTTCCTTGAGTGAGGTTTGTGTGTGTGTGTGTGTGTGTGTGTGTGTGTGTGTGTGTGTGTGTGTGTGTGTGTGTGTGTGTGTGTGTGTGTGTGTGTGTGAGTACAATGAGAAATGACATTAATATCAGTTTAACACACACGTGTATTGATTAAAGGAGTACATACTAGGGATCGCACCTGCTACTGCTCTCTCCAGAGCCCTCTACTGCATCCACTCAACAATTAACTTCAAAATTCTTTCCAATCAAGACTGACTAAATAATGGTTGGCGATGGTCCCAGGTGATGCCCAAATAACTTTTACAGGAACACCCAGTCACGTGATCACGGTGTCGATCACGGTGTCGATCACGGTGTCGATCACAGTGTCGATTATGACGTCGATCACAGTGTCGATCATGACGTCGATCACAGTGTCGATCATGGCGTCGATCATAGTTTCGATCATGGCGTCGATCACGGTGGCCATCACGGTGTCGATCACGGTGTCAGTCATGGTGTCAGTCATGGTGTCGATCACGGTGTCGATCATGGTGTCGATGACAGTGTCGATCACGGTGTCGATCAGTGTTGGTCATAGTGTCGAACACACACACGTCTGTTACTCTTGTTATTGAATAAAACATTTCCAAATCGAGAAAAGAATTTGTTAACCCGCTAACTGGAGTCCACACATGTTGGTAAGTAGTAACCACCTTAAGTTAAGATCATACCTTTCTCTCTCCCCTCCTTCCCCTCTCTCCCTCCTCACCTCAAGTATGTTTACTCTCTTACCTTTCCCTCACTGCTCTCCTGCACTGCCTGCTTCCCCTCGCCCTCACTGAGTGGCTCCTTGAGATAGTTTCAACATAAAAGATAAATAACACTCGATTGGCATCGTCATGGTATTTCCTCTTCAGCTCCGGATGATCCTCCTCTACCTTCTCCTCTTCCTCCTACTCCTCCTACTCCTCCTCCTCCTCCTCTTCCTTTGCTTTCCTCTTTCTTCTCTTGCCAAAGCTCCCTCTCCTGCCCTTCTCGTTCGTCTTCGCTTTTATTCGTATTCTTATTTCTGTTTTTCTTCTTTCCTTCCTTCTCCTTCCCCTCCTCCTCCTCCTCCTCCTCCTCTTCCTCCCTCTCCTCCTCTTCATCTTCCTCCTATTCCTCCTCCTCTTCCTCCTCTCCATCCTCGTTTTGCAAACAGATTTACAGCTCAGTGGAATGAGCTCCCCGCTTAACTTGTAAGTGTTAAAGCAACAGTAATGGTAGAAGCAACTGGTCACGCACTTTGCAGGCTTCGGATTCAACTAAAATTTTATTAGATACAGTAGTGTGCAGGAGCTGGCTGTGCTTAATGGTATCCAGGAGTTTATTCAGGCACTACATCAAGATCAGGATATGCCTGAAGGTCACATGAAGACGGATTTACGGGGCTAACGCCCCCGCGGCCCGGTCCCAGTCAAGGCATCCTTGTCGATGCCCTGATCGATCAGGCAGTCGGTGTTAGCTGCACGGAGTTCAACGCATGCACTACAGCCCGGCTAATCAGGATATGATCTGAGCTTGTCAAGTTCTTTCTTGTAGACACCTAGAGGTCTCTTGGTAATCGTCCTTATAGAGGAAGGGAGGGTGTTGAAAAGTTTTGGTCCCACTACAATTACAGAGTTGTGTTTAGTGGGCCCATTGTGCCCATGATTTTCAACGGAGGTATTATCCACCGACAGCCTCGTCTCCTGCTTTCGTAACGGGGATTTCAGTGTGCAAGTTTAGAATCATTCCCTACAGAATTTTCCAGGTGTAAATTATTATTTAGCGTTCTCGATTACGCTCCAAGAAGTTAATTCGAGAAACAAACTTCAAGCGGTCAGAGTCATTAAAGTGCCTGACTGAGTTTATATGGGTAATGAAGGTTCTCTGTACATTCTCCTGCTCTTCAATTTCATCTACCTTACAAGGCACTGTTAGTGTACAGTAATATTCCAAATTAGATAGAACAAGAGACTGAAAGAGTATCAACAGCGGCTCCGCATCTCTTGAAGGTTTGAGTTTTTCAGTCTTACATTTTCCTTGGCGCTTTGCTAATAACATTGTTGTGATCCTTGAACGGGAGATCTTCTGACCTTAGATCCCCTAAGATTCTCACATAAAACTTTCGTGCTTTTGAGTGATTCGAGTTTGTTGTGTACTTCATTCCAGTTTTTATTTTCTTAATTTCTCCATAGTGAAATAACTGAAGCTTGTCCTCATTGAACTGTAAGACTTGGTTTATATCAGCCAGTAGGTTTGCTGTTTCCTCAATGAATGTCTCTGTTAAACAAAATCTAGCATCGTATGCGGAGAACGAAGATTTATGTTTGTGTCGGATATGAGAAAGAGAAGGACAATTATGGTAAGTGCTGTACCTTGAGGGACAGAGCCGGTCTCTGTTCACTCTCCTTTTACCCTAATAATTACTACTTCTTGGGTTCTTTTTGTTAGAAACCCGCCCAGTTTTCCACTAATTTCTTTTGCACCCATTTTGTGCTCTATTACACCATGGTCATACTACCAAAAGCTTTTGCCGAATCTGTGTACACCACATTTTCTTATTGTTTGTCTTCATTTGCTTCCAAGACCAAGTCAGAATTATCCATTAATTGCGAGAGATTGTAATAAAGTTGGTAGAATTACCCGATTCAAGACGTGGATTTTGCACTGGATTTTGCATACTTGAAAAGTATTTTGGATTTTTTTCCAGTTTCAGCTGTGCCTTTTTTTGCTGTCTCTGTCTCTCCTGGATTCTAAAACATTCATTTTGAACTCACTGTCAGATTTCGTTCTTCACAAAGTCCGCAGCCTTTGAAAAAGAAGGTCTGTGATGATATAACTTCACCTCTCTCTCTTTTTCACTTGCACCCTTTCTTATTTTTTTAATGGAATATGTCTAGAGCATACTTTTAGTGCCACTAAGCTTATCCACTTGACATAATAGTAGAATTGGTAAAAAAGTTAAAGTTGAGGTCTCTGGTAGCCCGAGCATTACAAATGAAATCTTGCTTTCCTATTCAATATGTCTTCATATTATTCCATATGACATGGAATCCTTTCACCTGTTTTTTCCCAACCGGCAAATTGTCCAGAGTAGAAAGTAGAGAGAGACAGACAGACAGACAGACAGACAGAGAGCGGCTACATTATCCTAATATGTACTATCTAGACGGTCTGGAACTGGAATGGTATATATCAACAGTAGATTTTTTTATTAATGACGTTACACCCATGCAGTATACTTTGATAAAGTCCATGAGTGGGCGAAACGCTATCGTTAATAATGGTATTCCCTGCATTTAAGTGTCATTTACTCAAGACAATTAGAGGTAGTTAGAGGGTATCTTGTCTTTCTCAGTAGGCAGCCTCTGCATGGACAGTGGGGTCTATATAGAGGCTGCCTGACTTCCCTATATACTTAATATTCTAAGTCTTCCTAACTATATGGTTATAACTATAACCATAATTTTTAAGGGAGTGGACCGGTAAGCCAACGGAAGCCCTCGGTCAGATGACCAAAAGCTCCAACGGCGGATCATCATCTAAGCCCCACGTCAGGAAATACTTCTCATGTTTCCTGAAAAACTTTACCTAAGCTAACCTAACCTCTTCCTTCCTTGTTTTATTAATCCTTGTTAAATTTTTTTGCATGTGTCACTGTCTCGCCCTCCACATCTCACAAGCTTCCTAAATCTGTACATCTCTGTTCTTCCTCCAGCTCTCGTCTGTGCCCATCTCTTCACTGGATTTCATTCTGATAAATGCCTTCCTTTGAAAACTCATTTATTTAATTTTCTTACAGCGTACCTTGTGCTTGTTGATGACTCTGGCGATGGAAACAAGTGTAAGATGAGTGCCAGTTGTAGCTCGGAATGGACAGATTAACTTCCCCAGGTGTGTTAATGAAGTTGTTTTCATTTTAATTTTAGCCTCACTGGGCGACTAGGTTATTGTGTACCGTATTTGTACGAATGTTTTAGAAAATCGACAAGTTGATAAATTAGACACATGTTCAACATTTGGGTGTCTTTATTCTGGAAATGTTTCGCCAGCCAGCCAGTGGCTTCTTCAGTCTAATACAAAAAAAAAAAAGGTTGAAAATGAGTTTGAGATAACCAGTCCCTAAGCCTGGATTCTATGTATTCAGCCCACCAGTCTTGATATTTTTATCAAGATTGATAGACTAAATACATCGACTCCAGGCTGAAGGACCGATTACCTCAAACTACTCCTCATCTCCCACCGTACTTCTCTGTACTGAACTGAAGAAGCCGCTGGCTGGCGAAATATTTCTATAATAAAATTACTCGTATGTTGGACCTCATCGGGAGAATATTTGAATACACAGACTAAAAAAAACGTTAACAAGAGTATAATTTTCTGTATTCACAATTTAGTCATTCTTTTATCTCTTGCAAGAAAATAATTTTCTTCTCGCGAATATAACATGACATAATGTTTTGCTAATAGACTTCATGGGACTTATTTTTTTTTTAGAGTCCACTGACAGCTGGACCCGAGTCCAGCCGTTGATTCTGTTGGCGACGATGATGACTCGGCTATAAAGGTCACACCTTTGAAATATTTAAGATGAATTTAATTATGCGCTTTCGTAGATTACACGGCATTAAAACATTCCTTCTCGTATTTTTCAGTTAATGCGAGCCTCTAAAAAAATACGAGATGTGAACCCCGAGGAGTATAAAATATGAGCCCTGAAGGATATTTGAAGTTTCAGCCTTGAAGGAAGTTTGAGCCCTGAAGTAAATCGATACATGAACTCTGATGATTATAAAAATCTAAGCTCTGAAGGGTATCGATGTATGTACTTTGAAGACTCAAAATATGTCCTCAGAAAAGTATCAAAAATGGTATCGAAGTTGGATCCTGAGGATATTTAAATATGAACCTTCTAGGGCATCAAAATCTGAACTCTAAAGATATCGAAATATGAAATATGAATATTATCGAACTCTTAAACGAAAGCGCTAAGGGAGCCCGGGACTCTTTAAGAGTTTGGGTTGAAGGATTTTCGTTGGATCTTGCAAGTTGCAAGTTTAAAGGATTTGAGGATGATTGCAAAGTTAATTGACCTTTGCATGTAGCAAGGTTAAGAGATCTTGTACGATGCAACGTTAATATACAAGGTTAAAGGACGTTGGTTTAAAGAGTCATAACACCGTGGTTTAGTTGCCAGTAATTCGCAGCACTAAGATACAGGGGTTACGGGGTTAAATGGTCAGCAAGACACTTGGGTTAACGGGTTCACAGG
>NC_091307.1:3130806-3203306 GCF_038502225.1 Cherax quadricarinatus
GATATGAAGCCAAGGATTCTATTAGCTTTATTGCGAACACTTATGCACTGTTGTCTTGGTTTCAGATTACTGCTAACCAGAACTCCTAAATCTTTTTCGCAATCCGTAATATTAAGATCTACATTATTTAGTTTATATGTGGCATGGTTATTGTCCTGTCCAACATTTAGAACTTTGCATTTGTCTATATTAAACTGCATCTGCCACTTCTCCGACCACTGCATCAGTCTATTCAAATCTTCCTGGAGTGCTCGAATGTCCTCGTCAGAATGAATTCGACGGCCTATTTTGGTGTCATCGGCAAACTTGCCGATGTCGCTCTTTATGCCCTCATCTATGTCGTTTATGTAGATTGTGAACAGCAGGGGGCCCAACACTGACCCCTGTGGAAACACCGCTCGTGACGCTTCCCCACTCTGATTTCTCCCCATTTATGCAAACTCTCTGCTGCCTATTTGTCAACCATGCCTCTATCCAGGAAAAAAATTTCTCCTCCTATTCCATGTGCCTTAATTTTCCTCAATAGTCTCTGATGTGGGACCCTGTCAAAAGCCTTACTGAAGTCCATATACACAATATCATATTCATTACCATGATCTACCTCCTCAAATACCTTAGTGAAAAAAGTAAATAAATTCGTAAGGCAGGAACGCCCCTTTGTAAAACCATGCTGAGATTCGTTGATTAATTTATGCTTTTCAAGGTGGCTACGAACTGCCTCGGCAATTATTGATTCCATAAATTTTCCCACTATGGAGGTTAGGCTTATTGGTCTATAGTTCGAAGCTAAGGACCTGTCACCTGTTTTGAAAATAGGTATCACATTTGCCATTTTCCACTTATCTGGCACCATGCCAGTTTGTAGTGATATGTTGAAAAGATTAGCCAAAGGTGTGCTAAGCTCCTCTTTACATTCCTTTAGAACCCTTGCATACAGTTCATCAGGGCCTGGGGATTTGTTAGGTTTTAATTTATCTACCAGGGTCTTCAGTAGCTCATTTGATGAAGTTCTTAGTGGGCGAAACGTCGTCACAATACAGTGCCATAACCCGTATTGAGTGTCTCATTTAAGTACTGTTGACTTTGCCATTGTGTTATCAAATCAACTGCTGATGTGAAGACGACGATACTAACGTCATCCTGGGAAGCTGCAGTGATTGTGAAAGTATTGTTGAGTTGATTACTCTTCCTTCAGGCTGTACTTCAGCCTCTCCTCTCCACCCACCATCCTTCCTCCTTCCTTTTTGTTTTTCTATCTCCTCTCTCTCTCTCTCTCTCTCTCTCTCTCCCTCCTTTCTCATTATAGTCATCTCTCTCTCTCTCTCTCTCTCACTCTTCCTCTCTCTCTCTCTCTCTCTCACTCTCTCTCTCTCTCTCTCTCTCTCTCTCTCTCTCTCTCTCTCTCTCTCTCTCTCTCTCTCTCTCCCAATCACTCCTTTCCTTACCACCATTATTTCTCTCGTATCTCCTCAACATCCTTTCTTTTTCCAATATTATCTCCTTCCCACCATCTTTTGTCTTCTCCTATCCATCATCCCTTCTCTTCCCCTTTCCCCACCACATTTCTCTTCCTCACCACGTATCACTTTCCCTCTTCTTCCCACCCCACCACCCTTCCTTCTCTCCTCTTCCACTGTACTCTTCCTCCTCTCTCCTCTCTTCCCATCCCCATCACCTTTCCTCCCCCCATACAAGTCTCTAGCACTGATCCGCTTTCTAAACCGGGAAGTCAGCGGAAGGCCTCGGTCAGATGACCAGAAGCTCCTGACCCGCTTCAGGAAACACTTGTCATGTGTCCTGACAAATTTTACCTAACCTAACCTATAATGCTGTTGATACACGTTGAAGAATAGGGCAATGTTAATGCTTTACTTTGCTGATGATACACTTTGAAGAGTAAAGTAATGTTAAGAAACACCCGGAGGTGTATAATCCTTTCTAAATAAACACATTTTCAATCTATAATTAATGTAATCACTGGGCATCAGTCACCTGTCAGTTGTCTACATCAATCATCATCAATCATCCGCATGAAGAGGAGGAAAATGTTTTATCCTGGAGATATAATAGACCTGATCATCAAGACCACACTAGACCTGATCATCAAGCCCACACCTGGTTGCCAATACCACACTAGACCTGATCATCAAGACCACACTAGACCTGATCAACACCACACTGAACTGGCCGTCAAGACCACTCTAAACCTGGTCAATACCACCCTAATCCTGGTCGTCAAGACAACACTAAACCTAGTGGCCAAGACAACATTATTCCTGGTCAAGACAGTATTAATCCTGGTCGTCAAGACCAAATCAAGTGTGGTCGTGACGACCAGATGTGGTCGTGACGACCACACCTGATCGTCACGACCACACCAAACTCAGTCTTCATTCATGACTTTCCGTAACATCAGAGTGGCCTCGCTGTGGTCCGAACAAACGAGACTTGACTGAAGTCAAGTCGCATTTGTTCTCGTGGTGCGAAAATAGGCTGCCTCCACAGGCAGCTCATTTCAGCCTCACGAGTGACAAACGTTCACATTTGAACGGTTTCAATTTTTCCCTTTACCATCTCCTTACTGAAAGTATCGTTACAGTTTTTCTTATTTGCCGATTTCTCGTTTAGTATATTATAGGATAACGGACGTGGACTCGAACCATGATTCTGGCAACATCGCGACCAATGCTTACAATGGAAAAATTATACTCGTGCAAATGGGACTTCTGTACCTTATTTCTTTCGAATTGTTCATTACAACTTATCTGAAGTTTATACCTTCACTGGGTTTTGTAATCTGACCTGACCCAGCTTAACCAGAATTTATCTATCCTATGTGAGAAAAAAAAAGTATGATTTAAAAAAAAAAAAAGAAACCCTTAAAAAAATTGACGCTGAGTACCATGTTCCTATAATAGGGTTACCAAAGCTTATTATTCCTTGGGTAGCACTGAAAATGGATTGGGCAATTATTTTTCTTAGTGGGTTTGGGTTTGAGAAGGACCTACTTGGTATGGCCCAATAGACTTGCTGCAGTGTTCCTCCTTTCTTATGTTCCTATGTGACAAAAAAAAAAATGAAGCAGTAGAATGAGGGTAGATTGCCACAAGGGATGAACGCGATCCTGTTACTTCAACATATTGTATCGGGAATTAGGTTATAGTCTGCTCTTGGCCTAAGTGTTACACTCAGGATCTCGTTAAAGCTCATTGATCAGTGTGTTAAACTGGGCACACTGTTTATTGTGCGATGCTGACATCACTCTTTGAAGTATGACACAATTATTATTATTATTATTATTATTATTATTATTGTTATTATTATTATTATTATTATTATTATTACTATTATTATTATTATTTTAATAAAAACATAAACAATAATAGTAATTAATATTATTATTTTTTATTTGTATTATTATTATTATTATTATTATTATTATTATTATTATTATTACAGACACTAGCAAAGGCTTCGAATAAACATCATTTCAAATGTACACTTCGCAATTAAAATTTTATTTTAAAATGATTACCGAGTGTATTTTTTTGTGTAGTGAATAGCATTGTTCACTATGTACATTGGTATAAACCTTGGTAACAAATACCGACAAGTTGGTTTAGAAAGACACGTAAGCAAACACTATGACATATTTATTAGAAAACGTTTCGGTCCTGGGACCTTGATCACTTCTAACATACAGAGGTAGAAAGACATGTATAGGCGGAGAGTGAGGTGTGGGTGACGCATGGTGACCTGAAGAATGCCATGTTGGGATGAGGACGGGTAGACGATGAGATCATGTGACTCCTGTGTTGTTGGGTTGGTGGTGCTTAGCCTGCTTAAATATCATGTATGCTAATGTTTTAGAAATTTTGTGGTTTCCAGTGTTATGTTCTATTGTGTCGGTATCAAGTATCAAGACAACTGTTGCAAACAGTGTTTTGTGATGGCAATGGGCAACCCGCTCAGTGCTGTGCTTGCCAACCTCTTCATTGAAAACCTAGACACAGAGAAATTCAGCAGCCTCATTCCCAACACCGTTACCTAGCTAAGATACGTTGATGATATATTGGTTTTCTATCCGAGACGTCTCAATATCCAGGCCCTTATCAACATCAATAAAGTTTACACTTGATGGGTATATTAGGACACTGTGTTGCATAGAAGAGTATAATGAAAGGATAGTGAAAATTACAGCCACTACATACCTGTGTTAACCTAAATCACAAGATATAACACAGATGTATATTTCTAAAAAAAAAAAAAACTTGTTTATCAATACAAATACAAAGGGAAATAATTGTACTGATAATGAAATTCAAAATATTAAAAGCAGTAGCTACTGAAACAACAGAATATCACAGAAAATGGGAATAAAATAGGAAGAATGAGGGTGACAGTGAAACTTGGAATGGAGAATCTTTTGTAAGCTCAGTTTTCCACGAGAGGATAACACGCTTTGCAGGTCATTTTTCGCGTCACCATTTTCCAGTGCAAATTAACTTCTTTCGAAAGCTACGCCAGCGAACTCCTTTCCACGCCAGCCAACACCTTTCCACGCCAGCCAACACCTTTCCACGGCAGCTAACTCATTACCACGCCAGCTAACACTTTTCCACGCCGGCTAATTCCTTACCACACTAGCTAACTCCTTACCACGCTAGCTGACACCTTTCCACGTCAGGTAACTCCTTACCTCGCCAGCTAACTCCTTACCTCGCCAGCTAACTCCTTACCTCGCCAGCTAACTCCTTACCTCGCCAGCTAACTCCTTACCTCGCCAGCTAACTCCTTACCACGCCAGCTAACTCCTTACCACGCCAGCTAACTCCTTACCACGCCAGCTTATTCCCTACCACACTAGCTAACTCCTTACCAGGCTAGCTAACACCTTTCCACGTCAGGTAACTTCTTACCACGCCAGCTAACTTGTTAATACGCTAGCTAACTCCTTACCACGCTAGTTAACACCTTTCCACGTAAGCTAACTCCTTACCACGCTAGTTAACACCTTTCCACGTAAGCTAACTCCTTACCACGCCATTTAACTCCTTACCACACTAGCTAACTCCTAACCTCTTCAGCCAACTCCTTACCATGCCAGCTAACTCCTTACCACGCAAGCTAACTCATTACCACGCCAGCTAACTCCTTTCCACACCAGTTAACACCTTTCCACGACAGTTATTGGTAACTAATTCCCAACATGCATTGTTTCTACGTTAACTACCTCGTTCCTACGGCTACTGATTTCCACGACAAATAACACCTCCAATGCCAACTAATTTCAACGATAAATAATTGTCACGTTAATTAGCAAATTTCCCTACTACTTAACTAACTCTCACGACAAGTTATTAATGTGCTAATTTATAAATTCCTGTGCTTACTCCATCCAACAACTAATTTACTCTCACGACAAATATCTCCCTCACATTGTAACTAAGAAATTTATTCTTAAGTGAATTCAACCTTAACTGTCTGCTTCCTGCGACAGTTAATTATTTCTCACTCCGACTAATTCCTACGCTAATTCACTAATTTGTGCGCTAACTATATTATCCTACGTCAGCTAATTACGAAAATATCTAATTCCCAAGCCAACTAATAAATTCTTAGCTGATCCAATTCCCACGATGCCAACTATGTGCTAGAACAGCTAATTCTTACGCCAGATACCAGTTCCCAGGTGAGTGGTACGCCTACTTCGACTTTCGTTAATTTAGTGCGGTACGTTTTTCTTCGTTGTGATCATACCAGCATCACGATGATCATAATGAGGAGGTCCACTGGTAACTGTGCTCCCTGGTCCTAGACTAATTATTCCTAGTTCCATGGTCCTGGACCAACTGTTCTATGTTGCCCGATCCTGGACCAACTACTATGTCTCCTGGTCCTGGACCACCTACTGTGTTCCATGGTCCTGGACCAAGTATTCCTTGTTCCCTGGTCCTGGGCCAACTACTGTATTTCCTGGTCCTGGACCAACTACTGTGTTCCCTGGTCCTGGACTAACTGCTGTGTTTCCTGGTCCTGGACCAACTAATGTTCCCTCGTTTTAGAGGTGTTCAGGGAATTCTTCACTTAATTCAACTTATTTAAGTGCATCTGATGTTCCTTAACGCTGTAAAACAGCAGTAACAACACACAGCTAATCCTAACTTAGTATTAACATGAGTTACAACTTTTAAACTGTTTTTAGGTATTATATTGCGACTGTCAAATTAAGAGCCACTTCAGTTTAACTGAAGATATCTTACTCTTACCTATCCTTCTCTTGCCTAGCCCTTTCTTGCCTATCCTTTCTGCCTATTTTTCCGCTTCCTCTTCAGTGGGGAAGTGGGTGTCTTGATTTTGGGGAAGGACTCTTGATCCAAGGAATTGGAGAGACCCTCCCTTTTGATTCAAACCTAATTTTCTATTATTCACCAATCGCTCTAAGGCCCTTACGTATTTTGCGCCCCCAGATAAGGATAATAATAATAACAATAATCTTTTTAATAATTCTCCTTCATCAATTATATTGTTGACACTTCTCATGACTGTGTATCAGTCCAGAAACAAAGCCAACGACAGAAAGAGTTTTACAGTGTGCGAAACTCGGCTCTTACCCATTTCCACTTTCTGGTGCGTGGAGTTTTCCGTAGTCTGGCGGGCAAGACGGATGCGAGTGACTCCGCTATCTCGTTAGCGCTTTGAGAAGAACGTATGGACTGACATTATCGCGCCGACAGCTTGCCTTGACCCCCTCCCTGGCTCCTGCGCCAGCTACCTAACGCGTTCTCGCTATCCACGCCAAGGTCCCTTGTTCTTGCATCAGCTACCTAACGTGTTCTCGGTACACATACCAAGTTTCTGAGTTGCTTTCAAAGTTTGAGTATAATTTCCGTCTTGACCGGTCACCAGGAACCAGCCAACTCTATTACCTGTGCTAGAAATACAATTTTTTTACCCAGTTCAATATACAGGCTAAGTTGTGTTTAGAAAAACACGTAAGCAAACACTAGAACGCATGTTCAGTAAGTTTAATTTCAGCAACCCTAGAAGTGACTAGGAAAAAATAAACCAGACATATCCTGGGAATCAGACATGAGGGCCCTAAATCCCCATCAGTGCCTGGAAAAGCTGAATATAGAAGCATGCAAGATCTGTATTAAACACGTGCCATTGAGAAAACCCACAAGATCAGATATATAGAGAGAGAACGTAGAGTTAGTACAAAAGAAGAAAACGGGTAACTGAATTGCTAAAAAAAAAAAAAATATGTCGCAACGGAGGATAGTCTTAGCCGAGAGATCACTGAGCTAAAGCGAAAACTTAGGATGTCATAACAAACAGAAGTATAAGGGGAACATAAGGCCATACAGGATATTGCAAGAAACCTAAAATATTTCTATTCCTGTACAAAATCAAAGCTAAGAACTAAGAACTTCCTGTAGAATTGGACCATTAATGAGAGGACACTCGTATACTGACGATGAACAGAAAATGAGTGAAATTCTAGAAAAACAGTATAAATCGGTGTTCAGCAGCTAAATGACAGCAGAAACATTTTTCACTCCAGCAGAAAGCTGCACGGACCAATTAACATTAGTAAAAATCCCATAGATTTCGAAAAAATGGAAACATGCCCACTCAGCATCTGGACAAGATTCATGGAATGCTCTACTTTACATTTATATATAGAAAGTACAGTATTCTTTAGAGAAGGAGCCTAGATCTAGGTGAAATACGAGAGACCTTAAAGAGTGCGTAAGGGAGGTAGTAGAAGACTAGCTAAAAATTACAGACCAGCAGCCCTAACTTCCCACATCAAAAAATCTTCGAATGCATGATGAGACGGCATATTACAAATTTCACTGAAGAACAACTGCCATAACCCAGACCTGCATAGTTTTAGGGCAGGAGGACCATGCCTGTCATAGCTGCTGAACCATTATGGCAGAATTACGGAGGCGTTGAAAGGCGACCAAAACGCAGATGAGATATATACAGATTTTGAAAAGGCGTTTGACAAATACAATCATGGAGTGATAGCTCACAAAATGAGGGCCATAGGTATTACGGGGATGTTAGGCAGATGGATTTTCGGGTTCCTAATACACAGAACACAAAAAGTAGTAAAAAGAGCAAAATCCAGAATCACCGAGGTAAAAGGCTCAGTGCCCCAAGGCACTGTCCTGGCACCTCTGCTGTCTCTCATCCTCATAGCAGACATAGATACAAACACTCGGCACACGTTTGTATCATAAGACACTGAAAATTTACTGGAAGATATAAGCAGGATTTTCCAGTGGGTAGTGGAGAACAACATGACGTTCAATGGTGATAAGTTCCAGCTGCTTAAGTATGGAAAGAATGAAAAACTCAAAAGGAACATTGTATACAAAACTCAAGAGGATCACCAACTAGAACGAAAGGAACATGTAAAAGACTTGTGAATAATTATGTAGCTGACCTTTCTTTCAAAGAACATAAGACAAAGATCACGACAGCCAGGAGGATAACGGGGTGGGTATTGAGAACTTTCAAAACAAGGAAAATAATACCAATGGTGACACTTTTCAAATCACAAGTGCTCGCTCATCTGGAATGTTGCTCAGTGTCGACGGCCCCGTTCAAGGCAGGAGAAATATCAGAGCTTGAACAAATAAACAGATCGTTTGCGGCCCACATAGAGCCAGTAAAGCACTTAAATTACTGGGAATGCCTTAAAGTCTTGAACATGTATTCACTTGAGTGGAGGAGAGAGAGACATGGTAATATATACATAGAAAGTACTCAAGGGCCTGGTCCCAAATCTGCACACTGCCATAACAACAATCTGGAGCGAGAGATATGGGAGGAAGTGTAAAATAAACCCAGTGAAAAGCAGAGGTGCAGTAGGCATAATAAGGGAACACTGTATCAACATTCGTGGCCCAAAATTATTCAGCATCTTTCCAGAAGATATCAGAAACTCTGCTGGAACAAGTATAGAAGTCTTCAAGAGAAAACTGGACAAGTATCTTCACCAGGTGCCAGATCAACCAGGCTGTGATACCAGGCTAAGTGGTAATCTTACCTCAAATCAAAGCCCAGCCCTGTTTAAAGACAACCATTCTTTTTATTAAAATTATTTATATATTTACACGGTTGAGCATACCGAACATAGGCAGCAGGTGGACGAAGGCTTACATATACGTCTCTCCTAGCACGACCATCAAACCTGTTCTACAGACTAACACGTATACTTATTCTCTCTAATCCTGAGCTCGAAGGCCTTCACGAACTACATCAAGACAAAGACAATCACAGCTTCCTTATATCCTACCAGACGGAACTTTGTCTAAGCGGCTTTCCCAGCTGGTGTGAGAGAGGACCATTAGAGACGGGCCACTGCGGTTAGGCTCGATTGTGATGGGTTTTCGGTTTAATCTGAAGACTAAGATGGATTTTCTTTTTAGTGGAAAATGCATCGCTAGAGAAGCAGTAACTGGGGGACGAAGAGAGACTATTTTTAATAATAACAATTAAAAATACTAATATAATTATACTGAAGAGAACTATTTTCCGATTGCATAATACATCAAAAACATTTCTTAAGAATTCTGCTATGACAATATTTACAAGTTACTTATTGCTAAAAGGAATTATCATTGAACTGTACACACGTTCGAGTGACTAATAACCATAATGGGCTAATTTAGTATTTAACAACCCTCTTGACAAATCATCTACTTGGTTAAAGAAAATAATTGAAGTCATCTAGAGAGACTGAAGAGACTTGAAGAATGATCTCATCAGAGAGTTTATTACTCAACGCTTTAAGAAATGGTCAACAAATGAGAATTATTTCATATTGCGAGATGAATGTTTTTGTTCATTCATTACGCGACCTATGAATGTTTAATGTTTATTATTATTATTATTATTATTATTATTATTATTATTATTATTATTATTATTATTATTACATTTGTGCATCATATGTTGCTTTCAATTAGTACTGGGAACAAAGCAGTATGATAACTGAATATTCGTTGTATGATATGCTAGTAACTGCTAGTCATGTAATATATTTAAATTATTTCATCTTGCCATTATTCTTGGGTAACGTTTTTAACAAAACTGATGAATAAATAAATATATATATATATATATATATATATATATATATATATATATATATATATATATATATATATATATATATATATATATATATATATTATATATATATATATATATATATATAATATATATATATATATATATATATATATATATATATATATATATATATATATATATATATATATATATATATATATATAATTAACTTCAGCCTCCTTCTGTTTGAATACCCTCCTCAACAAGCAGTCTATACAGCAGTGAAATCACGAAACAAGAAGGCTGAAATTAATCCTTGAGATATCACTGTCACGAGTGTCCTCGGATCACGATAAAAACATCTAGCATGGCTGGATGCGTGATCTTTGAAGGACCGCTGGCTCAGTGGTAAGGTGACACGTATGTTGTGTTGTCTCTGGAGGCGGGACAATGTTCGTGTGGTTGAATCCTGGCCTTCCGCAGTTTGGTAAATGATTCAAAATCACTTGTTTCGTGATTTTATTATATATATATATATATATATATATATATATATATATATATATATATATATATATATATATATATATATATATATATATATATATATATATATATATATATATATATATATATAAAAACACTAAGACTAGCCAAGGAGTCGAACCCATGTTGCTTTGTGTGGTCCCATGGACTAGAGCATCATGTATTTTCGCTCATCATGAGGTGGGCCAAAACAGTATGGGTTCGACTCCTTGGCTAGTCTCAGTGTTGTTATTTATCAATACCACTTGTTCCTGAGTACTATATAAAATACTGCTCGTTGGGCTAGTACACCAAACAGGGAAGTGAATGAAATTAGCTCAGAGGCATCCACACCACCGTATGTCCTCGGATGATTGATAAAACGCCTAGATTGGCTGGGTGCGTCATTCTTGAGGATTGTGTGGTCCCGTGGACTAGAGCGTCATGTGCTTTCGCCGCTCACCATGAGGCAGGCCAAAGCAGCATGGGTTCGACTCCTTGACTAATCACTGTGTAGTTATTGATATATATATATATATATATATATATATATATATATATATATATATATATATATATATATATATATATATATATATATATATGTGTGTGTGTGTACATGGCTAAAACCACGTACGTAATTCTGTGCTGGTTGTCTAGACGGTGTCCATTTTTGTTGCCATGACCAACACGGCTGCCGTTACCTCTGGTGTTGGCACTGCTGCCTGCGCGGTGATGAATGTGTGTATGTATGTTAGTCTTTGTTCACTGACTCCTCCTCCTCCTCCTTCCCTTCATCCTGCTTCTTCTCATCTTTCTTCCCCTTCCCATCTTCCTACTCCTCCTCCTCCTTCTCCTCCTCCTCCTCCTCCTCCCACAGCTTGTGTACCTCTCCCTGCTCCATCTCCTTTTCTCCTTCGTCATCCTTCTTCTTTTTTTCTTTTACTCATTATCCTCTGGTTCCTCTCTCCTTTTTTCACCAATCATTATCATTCTACTTTCCCACGAGTTATACAACGGGATATCATAAATTTCATTAAAAAATAATACTACTACTAACAATTATAGTAAAATAATAATAATATAATAACTGCAATAACAGTTATTTTTTAACAGTTTTGTTTAGTAACGTAACACTACTGTGTGATATATCACTCCAGTAAGTTTCATAATAACCAACTATCTCTTAAAGATATTTTTTGTTTGCTGTTGTTATTGTTTCATTGTTCAGTGGTAACCACTAAGTTCTTCTGGGTCAAACAGCGTCTGGGGACTGGGAGGTAACCAAGTTTCTTCTGTGAATGAGATGGATGGCATACCGGGGGAAGGGAATTCAAGCTTCCTGCTTCATCTCTCTCTCTCTCTCTCTCTCTCTCTCTCTCTCTCTCTCTCTCTCTCTCTCTCTCTCTCTCTCTCTCTCTCTCTCTCTCTCTCTCTCTCTCTCTCTCTCTCTCTCTCTCTCTCTCTCTAAAACACTTTGCCTCGCTTAAACACCGCTTAGCAGGCCCTTTATAATTTAGCCATGAATATATGGGAATGCAAGTAATTACTACACTAGCAATGAATATATGGCAAAGTTCCACTTCTTGCAAGATTTTTGGGAGGGGAATAATATAACAATTCTGGAAAAGGGGGGAAGGTAATTATTACAATGATTTATTAAATAATAATGAGAAAAGGGATATAAAATTTTATTGATGTACGGAAACTATCGAACTTAAGCTAAATGACTCTTACATGAACCAGGAGAGGCAGGAGGAGCTTAAAGCTATTAGTGAAATTGAAAGAAATTCCAAATATTTCTTTTCATATGCCAAAAACAAGGCAAATACCACATCTAGTATCGGGCCCTTACTCAGACAGGATGGGACTTACACAGACGACAACAAGGAAATGAGTGAAATATTGAAATCCCAGTACGACTCTGTGTTTAGTGAACCACTAATAGGTCTGAGGATCGACGACCCAAATGATTTCTTCATGAATGAGCCTCAAAACTCCATAAATGTATGCCAGATTTCCGACATTACCCTAACTCCGATAGATTTCGAAAAAGCCATTGACAACATGCCTATGCACTCAGCCCCGGGCCCAGACTCGTGGAACTCTGTTTTCATTAAGAACTGCAAGAAACCCCTCTCGCGTGCCCTAAGTACACTATGGAGGAGGAGCTTGGACATGGGTGAAATTCCACAGTCACTTAAAACAACGGATATAGCCCCGCTCCATAAAGGTGGCAGCAAAGCATTAGCTAAGAACTATAGACCAATAGCTCTGACGTCCCACATCATAAAAATCTTTGAAAGAGTGCTAAGAAGCAGGATTGCAAATCACCTGGATTCCCAAAATCTGCACAATCCAGGGCAACATGGGTTCAGGGCAGGTCGCTCCTGCCTCTCACAACTACTGGATCACTATGACATGGCCTTAGATGCACTGGAAGAAAATCAGAATGCAGATGTAATATACACAGACTTTGCAAAAGCATTTGACAAATGCGATCATGGCGTAATAGCCCATAAAATACGTGCTAAAGGAATAACTGGGAAAGTGGGGAGATGGATCTTCAACTTCCTAACAAATCGAACACAAAGAGTAGTGGTCAACAGAGTTAAATCGGAGGCTGCCATAGTGAAGAGCTCTGTTCCACAAGGCACAGTACTCGCCCCCATCTTATTCCTTATCCTCATATCAGACATAAACAGAGATATACACCACAGCACCGTATCATCCTTTGCGGATGATACTAGGATCTGCATGAGGCTGTCATCTGCTGAGGACGCGGTTAACCTCCAAGAAGATATAAACAAAGTTTTCCAGTGGGCAACGGTAAACAATATGATGTTCAATGAGAACAAATTCCAACTACTCCGTTATGGAAAACTGGAGGAGATAATAACTAGAACAGAGTATACTACTGACTCCGGCCATACAATAGAGCGGAAAAATAATGTAAGGGACCTGGGAGTAGTAATGTCTGAGGATCTCACTTTCAAGGATCACAACAGTGCCACGATCGCAGGTGCAAAGAAAATGATAGGATGGATAATGAGAACTTTCAAAACGAGAGATGCCAAGCCCATGATGATCCTTTTCAAATCACTTGTTCTCTCTAGGCTGGAATACTGCTGTACATTAACATCTCCATACAAAGCAGGTGAAATCGCAGATCTAGAGAGTGTACAGAGATCCTTTACTGCACGTATAAGTTCTGTCAAGCACCTTAACTACTGGGAACGCTTGAAAGCACTTGACTTGTACTCGTTGGAACGCAGGAGGGAGAGATATATATCATAATCTACACTTGGAAAATCTTGGAAGGAATGGTCCCAAATCTGCACACAGAAATCACTCCCTACGAAAGTAAAAGACTGGGCAGGCGATGCAAAATGCCGCCAATAAAAAGTAGGGGCGCCATTGGTACACTAAGAGAAAACACCATAAGTGTCCGGGGCCCAAAACTGTTCAACAGCCTCCCATCAAGCATTAGGGGAATTGCCAATAAACCCCTGGCTGCCTTCAAGAGAGAGCTGGACAGATACCTAAAGTCAGTGCCGGATCAGCCGGGCTGTGGCTCGTACGTCGGACTGCGTGCGGCCAGCAGTAACTCTCAGTAGTAGTAACCAGTTACCAGTCTCAGTAGTAGTAACCAGTTACCAGTAACCTGGTCGTTGAGTCAACGGACAGGTTACTGGTAACTGGTTACTACTACTGAGACTGGTAACTGGTTACTACTACTGAGATAACAGCCTAGTTGAGCAGGCCCTGATCCATCGGGAGGCCTGGTCGTGGACCGGGCCGCGGGGGCGTTGATCCCCGGAATAACCTCCAGGTAACCTCCAGGTACGGTACATTTAGAATTAGCAAGTCCACTGCAGTTCTCGTGTAGGTGTCCATTTAATGCTATGGTTCACCCACGGTCAGCAACGGCCCCTCCTCTAGGTCTTCTCGCGTCTTGGGTGTGAGGGGACTTACAGAGATGGTGGAACAACTTCGCAAGGGTAGCTCTAAATTTTAATTAAGCGCCCTTCACTATCATTAAGGCACCCTCTTTGAAGTGCATATCTTATTGTATACGTATTTGTATCTGATAACTAGTTTTAGAATACCTTGTGTGTTTCCTCAAATTCGTTCTACACGATTATGTTGTCAGTGCAACGTAATTGCTGGCTACATTTATGTGATTTTTTTTCTCTTGAGTTTTTATTTATTATTCGAAAGTTTTTTTTCCTCAATCAGCAGTTCTTTAGTCTTTATGGAAGCAATTTGCATATTCGTCCATTTTCATCCGTTTTTATTGTGAAGCATTTATCAACTGTGTGAGTGTGTGTGTGTGTGTGTGTGTGTGTGTGTGTGTGTGTGTGTGTGTGTGTGTGTGTGCGTGTGCGTGTGCGCGTGCGCGTGCGTGTTTGACTGGTGTGCATACATATAACAAATAAAGCATTGTGAATGCTTATAATTCACGTGTGCATTTACGTATGTGCACAACACCCGTGTCGGTGACTGCACACAACTGTGCTCACTGTGTCACGGTTCATCCCATCTCGGTTCGGAAAACTGTTAAATAAGCCTAGGGAAGCGTTTAATATATAAATAAAAAAATATGTTCTTCAAAGGAGTCAGTTATCTTGACGCTGGTAACGAGATTTTCATCCAATAAATTGAAATTACCCCTCCCTTTCCTCGAATCAAACCTGTTTACCTCCCTTAGCTCAGCTGCACATGGTTATGAGCAGAGAGCCACGAATTAAAATCGACAAACAGTGTTGCTTGGGCTTTGAGATCAGACGATGTTTCATTTACTTTTGTTCACCGCTTAATGTTTCGTGCGTGTGATTGTGTCTGGGGAAGTGTGCACATAGAACACACGAATATTGTATTTTCATGAGTGCGAGCATGTTTTTCTTCTGAAGGGTGCACATTCCGCGTTACAAGCACATTATTCACCGATTAATCAATGAACACAGTGAATTTAATGCAAATGGTGTTGTTTGTTATTAGAATAGTTTTGGTTTGTTCCGTTTAATATCTAATTGACCAAACATTACACTGTATCACTAACAGGGCGTTACGAGAGTTGTAATACATATATATAAACAGTGGTTTCATTGCGTCGGCCAACTGTAATTCGAAGTTAGACTTGGCGTGACAAATTATCTCTGGCTTGAACAGTTCGATGGCTTAGGATCTGTTTTTATTAGAGATGTTAAGGCGAATAATAGGTTTTAAGTACTTTATATAAGTTAGCTAATAGGTATATCCTATACTTAGATGTCAAGACGTGAAATTTAAAAATGAGATTGACTAAGAATGAGTATCCTTGTTTCCCGTAACTAGGCATGTTTTTAAGTCTCTCTCTCTCTCTCTCTCTCTCTCTCTCTCTCTCTCTCTCTCTCTCTCTCTCTCTCTCTCTCTCTCTCTCTCTCTCTCTCTCTCTCTCTCTCTCTCTCTGCACAGAGTTTGACAAGGTTAAGTTAAGGATCCCTAGCTTTATTGACAAGCTAAGAGCTGTTACCTACATCAGCTCATTTGAAAGCATTTTTATTGTTATGAGACATACAAGTAGGGAACAGGATGAAGTTGGAGCCATCTGTGGTCCAGCATTTTCATCTGATCAACTGACTTTATCTCGTTGACATCATAATGCTGTACGAATGTGGTCTATACTCGAGTCATCCTGGGGATAAATTATCTCAGATGAAGTTGTTGCTTTCTGCCCGTCTTGTGGTATAGAAGCTTGCTTCACGCTGTCCTCGAAGTGGATCCAAGTGTGGTACTTTGACAATATTGGCCTTGTACATAACAGTAAGGTCACCCACATCCCTCCTATGTTGAAGGCTCTGCTGAAATGACAGATCTATCCAAGATTGGTCCAGGCGAGAGATGAGACGTCTTGCTCTGTTCTCTACTCTGTCAAGCAGTCGCAGATGAGAAGGGGAGCAGGCGAACCAAGAAAGTGGAGCATACTCAAAATGTGAGAGTACTTGTGCCTCGTACAGAATCTTGCAACCCCTGCTGTCAAGCAGATGCGAGATACGGCGAAGTGCTGTAAGCTTCCTGGCTGCCTTGTTTGCAAGATTTCCAACGTGGTTTTTCATTGTCAGTTTCGAGTCGAATTTCACCCCAAGGATATCAACTTTTTCCCCAGGTGCCAACACCCTCCCATTCATCCTTACTACTGCACCGGCATTACCATCATGGTGCCTAGAGATCATCATCATTTGTGTTTTCTCAGGTGCAAATGTTACTTGCCATCTATAATAATAATAATAATAATCTTTATTTACTACAAGTACATGTACACGGTATACAGTCCTAGCTGACAACAATGACATACTACTACATAGAAAGCCACTTGTTATGCTGAGCATCTCGGGCAAATTAGGTCAGTGTCCCAGGATGCGACCCACACCAGTCGACTAACATCCAGGTACCCATTTTACTGATGGGGAACATAGACAACAGGTGGAAAGAAACTCGCCCAATGTTTCTACTCTGGCTGGGAATCGAACCCAGGCCCTCGCCGTGTGAAGCGAGAGCGTTAACCACCAGGCCACCAAGCTGATATAGCTCTTAGCTGCTGATTGATGTAGCTTAGAGCAGCTGGCATTTCTTCTCTTGGATAAGTGAATGTCAGTGTACAGTCGTCTGCATATGCGTGGGATTCTGGGATGAGATGAAGGTCATTGAAGTAGACATTCTATAACAAGGGTCTCATGAAGATAATCACTAAGGAGACATAGCGTAGAGCCTGCAATTCTCAGAGCTTAAAGTTTTGCTAAGAGGCCCTGGTGCCACACTCGGTCGAAAGCGCCAGCAATGTCCAGTGCTACCACACAGCTGACTTTGGATTCATCCAGAGACTGGTGCCACTTAGTGGAGAGGTTTAACAACAGATCAGCAGCAGAGTAACCTTTCCTGAAGCCAAATTGACGGTCACAAAGTAGTGAGTGGTAGTCAAAAAACTCGGTCATTTGTCTTGAGATTATTATCTCAAGGATCTTACCAGTGATTGACAGGAGTGACACTGGTCTGTAGTTGCTGATTTCTGCTCTGCTCTTCTTTTTGTGAACAGAGACTACGTTTGCCTCTTTCCACAGAGAGGGTCATTTACTCTCTCTCTCTCTCTCTCTCTCTCTCTTAAACACACACACACACACACACACACACACTCATATATATATATATATATATATATATATATATATATATATATATATATATATATATATATATATATATATATATATATATATAAATATATATATATATGTATATATATATATATATATATATATATATATATATATATATATATATATATATATATATATATGTATATGCATGTATATATATGTATAGCAACGCTTTTCTTGCCGAATAAGTCAAGTGAAAATTTGTGTATGCAATAATTTCGCAAAAATAATTCTGATCCTAACGAAAAAAAATATTTCATTCGGTTTGTTTATTATTAGATTATTGTAAAGTGATCTAAAATATATTTAGTTGTATTAGGCTTAATTAAGTTGCGCTTGTTATAGTAAGGTTAAATAAGCTTTCTAAAGTTCTTTTGGTGCAAAATTATTAATTTTTACATTAACATATTTGAAAAAAATATATATTCAAACGAATAAGAGAAAATTTTAGAAAGGAATTAATTTTAAATGAATTCTTGATTATTGACCAGTTTTACTATTAAGAACAGAAGAAAGAAGGAACGCTTCAGCAGGCCTACTAGCCCATGCAAATCAGGTCCAAGTCCCCTACCAGCTTAAACCAATGACCCAACCTAGTCAGGTCAGGTCACATCCACTTAAGGAAGGAGCACGACATCAGACCTATTAGTACAAGCTAGTCAGGTCCAATTCAGACCCACCCACACCCACTTATGTATTTATCTAACCAATTTTTAAAACTACACAACGTTTTAGCTTCTATGATGGTACTCGGGAGTTTGTTCCACTCATCCACAACTCTGTTACCAAACCAGTGCTTTCTTATGTCATTCCTGAATCTGAATTTTTCCAACTTAAAACCATTGTCGCGAGTCCTGTCTTGGCTAGATATTTTTAGCGCGCTATTTACATTCCCTTTATTTATTCCTGTTTTCCATTTATACACAGTTACAACCCAGGAAAAATAAGGCCTGTTATTCTGGGCGTAAAGGGAAGCAAGGAACACAACAAAGACATCTGAATGACTTTGAATTATATTTTCCTTCAAGTGCGATTATAAGTATTTACAAGTATGTACACTATATACAGTTGTAAATGTATGTGCACCACACGGTGAATCAATAGGCAAAGACACAGCCTGGAGACAGAATGGACAACCTTGTTCAACCAGCTCTAGAATGGAAATGACAAGAGTGGAAAGGTGAGTGGTGACCATGCCACCTCCACAATTGCCAGACCCACCTTCTCATTGGCTGAACCTAGGTACTGATCTGACAATGGGGCCCCATAATCCGACCCTTAGCACCCGGTTCGCTGGTTGCAGAGGTAGCCTTTTAATGAGGGTGTGTACATGCGCCGAATAAAGGTTATGTACTCTTTGCATGCCACATATGCCTTAATCATACCCCCCTAATTCTATGCCTTTCTATAGACTGCAGATTCAGGGACCTCATAGGGAAGATTTCTGATACACGGAATCAACTTTGACATTCTCCTTTGTACGCTTTCCAGTGCATTTATATCCATTCTACAATACGGTGACCAGAACTGTGCAGCATAATCTAAATGAGGCGTAACCAAGGATTTAGTTGAACAACCTGAGGACTTCTGTTATCTATACTTCTTGATATGAAGCCAAGGATTCTGTGAACACTTATGCACTGCTGTCTTGGTTTTAGATTGCTGCTAACAAGAACTCCCAAATCCTTTTCACAATCAGTTATATTAATTAAGATCTACATGGCCAGTTCTCCGACCACTGCATCAGTCTATTCAAATCTTCCTGGAGTGTTCTAATGTCCTTGTCAGAATAAATTCGACAGCCTATTTTGGTGTCCTCGGCAAACTTGCTTATGTAGCTATTTATTCCCTCATCTATATCGTTTATGTAGATTGTGAACAACAATGTGCCCAACACTGACCCCTGTGGAACACTACTTGTGACGCTCCCCCATCCTGATATCCTCCCATTTATGCAAACTCCCTTCTGCCTATCTGTCAACCACGCCTCTATCCAGGAAAATATTTCTCCTATTCCATGCGCCTTAATTTTTTTCATTAGTCTCTGATCTGGAACTCTGTCAAAAATCTTACTGAATTCCATATACACAATATCGTATTCATTACCATGATCTACCTTCTCAAATACCTTAGCGAGAAAAGTCAGTTTGTATGGCAGGAACACCCTTTTGTAAAACCGTGCTGAGATTCATTAATCAATTTATGCTTTTCAAGATGGCTATGAATTGCCTCGGCAGTTACTGATTCCATAAGTTTTCCCACTGTGGAGGTTAGGCTTATTGGTCTATAGTTCAAAGCTAAGGACCCGTCACCTGCTTTGAAAATAGGCATCACATTTGCTATTTTCCACTTATCAGGCACTATGCCAATTTGTAGTGATATGTTGAAAAGATTATCCAAAGGTTTGCTAAGCTCCTCTTCACATTCCTTTAGAACCTTTGCATACAGTTCATCAGGGCCTGGGGATTTGTTAGGTTTTTATTTATCTATTTGTCTAAGGACCATGTCACTTGTGACCCTAATCGTTCATAGTTTATTATCGTCCTGTTCTACATAATTTATTTCTGAAATATTGCTAGTATCTTCCTGTGTAAAAACTGAGCGGAAGTGTTAAAATTTTTACACATTTCCTTATCACTGTTAGTGAGCTGACCCGAGTAACTTTTGAGTGGGCCTATCTTGTCCCTAATCTTACTTCTCTATACCTGAAAGAATCCTTTAGGGTTAGTCTTCGATTTCCTTGCGACTTTAACCTCATAATCACTCTTTGCTTTTCTTATTCCCTTTTTTATTTCTCTAACTGAAAAAAAAAAATTCAACAGCCTGTCTCCTCTTTTGATTCGCCTATATATGCCTCACTTTTGACAAATGAGATGTTTCAATCTACTATTTATCCTCTTAGGATCATTTTTGTTCGATCTGATTTCCCTATTCAGAACATAAGTTGTCTGAGTAGCTAGAACTAGCTCTGGAAAATGTCACATCAGGCCACCGTCACCACCAACCTAACCCATAGTCAGGTCATTCCAGTTGAGCCCACCCAGGTAATTTCTCAATCCTATGAAATTAGCCAAGTGGAAGTCAGGGACAGATACTGGATTGTCATTATTAGGGTAATTCCATGATATATTAAAACTGAATGATTTGTGTTCACTTTCCCCAAGCTCATCATTAACCTCAAGATTATTAATTAGTGATTCCCTGCTGGCAAGAACCATGTCAAGCAGGTTATTTCCTCTAGTTGGTGCTATCACAAACTGATTTAAAAAACAATCCTGAATCATATCAAGAAAATAGCTAAATTTCCTGTCAAACTGCTCCAGTCAGTTTGTCTAAAGTTAAAATCTCCCATTAGCACAACATTCTCGTATATGGATGCCTTACGAATTTCGTCCCATAGAGGTTTACTGCACTCCCTATCAAAGTTTGGGGGCCTGTAAATCCCACCTAAAATTAGTTTTCATGGCCCTCGAGAAGCTGTATCCACACAGATTCAGTGACTGACAATTCTAATACTATATCTTGTCTAAAACAACAAATCAAATTATCTCTGACATACACCACTATTATAATATCTATGCTTCCTGCACTTGCAGTTATTCTTAGCTCATCTAGCTTATTTCTTACACTACTTACACTACTGGTCTGGTGGTTAACGCTCTCGCTTCACACGGTGAGGGCCTGGGTTCGATTCCCAGCCAGAGTAGAAACATTGGACGTGTTTCTTTCAACCTGTTGTCTATGTTCCCCATCAGTAAAATGGGTACCTGGGTGTTAGTCGACTGGTGTGGGTCGCATCCTGGGACACTGACCTAAGGAGGCCTGGTCACAGACCGGGCCGCGGGGGCGTTGACCCCCGGAACTCTCTCCAGGTATCTCATAAGTCAGTCAGACTACTATTAGTATAGTAAACCTTAAGGGATCTAGTCTCTTGCTGCCCTCTGCTGTCTCCCTTTGTTTGCTTACCAGTTCCATTGTCATTATTTGTAACTTTTTTGATAAATAATTTCTTTAAAACATTTACTGTCTTCAACCCTAGTGCTGCAACCTGTTTCCCACACACACATGTACCTCTATTTTCTATCTGTTTAAAATCCTAGACAAGTCAGCAACAGCCCTCTCGATCGAGTTGGCAAATGCTACCACCCATGCCCAAGAGAGAAGCACCCCATCCCTTGCATACATATCATTCTTGCCATAAAAGTTGTCCCAGTTGTCAATGAATGGGATTGAAAGTTCCTTGCAGTATCTGTCTATCCAGCAATTTACACCAGTTGCTCTGGACATCCATTCATTCCCCTTCTAGGCAAGATGCTACATATAACTGGGACACCTCACTTAGACCTAATTAAATCTAGAGCTGACCTGTACTTATCTAGCAGTTCTTATCTCCTACCTTTCCTGATATCATTTCCACCAACAATGAGACAGGTAATGGACTTGTTCCCATTACCTGACATGATATTATCCAGCTCCAGGGAAACACACTCTTACCTTATCTCTATTTGGCACCACACACACACACACACACCACATACATACAGATATATATATATATATATATATGTGTATATATATATATATATATATATATATATATATATATATATATATATATACATTTATATATATATATATATATATATATATATATATATATATATATATATATATATATATATATATATATATGTGTGTGTGTGTGTGTGTGTGTGTGTGTGTTGGATAATATGTCAGGTAATGAGAACAAGTCCATTATCTGTCTCATTGCTGGTGGAAACGATATTGGGAAAGGTAGGAGAGAAGAGTTCCTAGATAAGTACAGGTCAGCTATAGATTTACAAATCAAATTAAATTTTTAAATTGTAAAGAAAAATACAACAAAGCAAACCCCTCTGTTTTTTAGGCTAATTCTTTTTGCTCACACTCCTTCCCTCCTCTCTCTCCCCTCCCTAATCCCTCCCTACCACCCTCTCCCTCCCTCTCTCCCTAAGTTTATCTCTCCCATGACTGTGCAGTCTTGCATTTTCATGCCTCCCATGGCTACGTTATCTTTACCATGACTATAATCCCATTACCATTATGTCTTTGATAACTGTACTCTCTTTTAACAATGTTTTCCATGGTTGTACTATCCCTCTTATTATCATTCTCATCTATGACTATACAATCACTGTTATATCATGGCTGAAATATATCACTGATATTATCTCCACCACGACTGTACTATCTGGCTACTATCGTCTCTTTCATGACTGTGAATCTCACAACTGTTATATCTTTCATGGTTGCATTGCCTACTATTATCTCTTCCATAGTTGTATTTTCCAAGACTTTTCTTACTCAAAATTTTCCAGTCATTTGTCTTCTTGTCAACCCCTGAGAGAAGAGTCAAACACACACACAACGGTTTGTTATATGGACTGACGAGACCTTCCGCCTGTTTAACAGGTTTTCTTCGGTCGCCAGTACAGATGAAACAGACTTCTGTTGTCTCCTCTGCACTGCGACTGAAGAAGCTTACCGAGCAGACGCTACATCTCGTCAGTCAAGATATCAAATTAACACGTCGATCTGAGTTTTACGGCTCACTCTCTGCGAGTTCAGTCCCCTCCTGTTCCGTGTTTTTTTTTATCGCACATGTGTCTTACTCATCATTGATTGTCCAAATAACATATTTTGGTTATGCATTCTTGTTCTCTTTGTCCTTTTACTCTCTCGTTAGCTCGTATATCTTTTCGTTCTTTAATATTAATGTCGCTTACATTTTCTCTATACATCGCTCCATCTCAAGTCTGAGCTAAGGTAAACATGTGGTGAGTTTTGGGGGACTCTAAACTCCATTTTCAACTTCCAGTCCTGAAACAACACGAAATATATTGTTTTTTTCTCTAAAGATGTGTCATAGGAGCGTGTTGGAAGCTGTTGTGTTGTGCCTTCCACATACTGCTGAGTTTTCTAAGTGCGAGATAACACGGCTGATTGTTGGTATGACGTTAAACTTTGTGGAGGGGAGAAAGGAGAGGAAAAGGAAGGAGGAGACGGAGAAAGAGCATGGGGAAGGGTAAGAGGTAGGGTAGAGGAAGGGTAAGAATGGGTAATTATCGCAACACATTTCTTCAAAGATTAGCCTTAGTTCAATGCTCAGGCAGCAGTTAATGGAATGAATCTCTGACTAGATTCAATATCTATGCTTAGTGCATAATGCTACACTTCAAAACGCTGTTATTTAGTGTCTTCGCATAAAATCATGTTTCTCTCAGCATTTGTGCGACCTGGTATTATGTTTGTCAGGAAGAAGGACATATTTCTAGGCACATTCGAGGCAAGTAAATCTAGTAAGTGCCGTTAGAAACTTCATTAAGAATCCAAAAAGATACTGCACCCGACATACAGCAGACCTATTTATGAATACGCAGCACCAGCATGGAGTCTACACCAAAGAAGCTGTATGACCCTTGGGGGTTTAGTGTTTAGCTTTGATTGTTATAATAATACATCAGAGGAAACATGATCAGAAGCATGAGAAAGTACAGTGATTTGCAAATTGGCTGAGTCCAAAGCTGTGAGGGTTGATCTGTCAGAAGCTTAAGGTACTAAGTTTGATAACCTTGGAAAAAAGAAGGATCACTGAAGACTTGATAACTACGCATAAGGTACTCAGAGATTTCGATAGTGCAGACAGGAATAAACTGTTTTATTTGCAAGGCTCAATGACAAGAGGGCATAAGTGAAAGTTACCAACACTGATGAGCCAAAAAGATTTAAGCCAACCTTTCCTCAGTCTCTGGCTGGTAGATAAGAGTAATATACTAAATGAACTGGTTTACCTGGAATCTACCTGGAGTTCCTTCCGGACGTCACTGTCCCCGTGGCCCGGTCCCAGGTCAGGCCTCCTGATTGCTGGCCTGATCGAACAAGCTGTTAATGTCCACCGCCCGCAGTCCAGTGTATTCACCACAGCCCGTTTGATAAGAAACTGCTGTAAGGAATCTGTCTAGTTCCCTCTTGAAGACAGCTATGAGTTTGTTAGTAATCCTCCTTGGGAACGACGTGAACATGTTGAAGAGTTGTGGTCTTCTAACACTTAGTGACTTCTCTCTCAGGGTATTCATCGCTCCCTGATTTTCATTGGAGGTGTCCTGCATCGTCTCCCAACCCTCTGAAAGAGCATTCATAAATAATAATTTCGGACTGCATGTTTGGGATCAATCCTCCAGGTGCAGATGTGATGCATCTTTCTCGCCTACATTCTAAGGAGTAAAGTGCTAAGGATTTCAAGCGCTCACAGTATCTGAGGTGCTGGACTGAGTTGATAGGGGCTGTGAAAGTTCTCTGTACATTTTCCAGCTCAGCAATTTCGCCTACCTTAAAGGGGCATAACTGGAGTATACCTGGAGAGGATTTCGAGGATCAACGCCTCCGCTGTCCGGTCTGTGACCAGGCTTCTCGGTGAGTTAGGCCTGGTGAGGACGTGAGTACACAGCAATTTTCCAACCTAGAGAGAACGAGTGATCTGAAGAGTATCATCATTGACTTGGCACCTTTTATTTTTGAAACTTCTAGGTATCCCAGCTATCATTTTTCTTTAAGTTACGATAATAACATTGCTGTGTTCCTTGAACGTGGTATCTTCTGACATTATTACTCCCAGGTCTCTTACATTTGACTTACGTACTATCGGGTGGTTTGAGTTTGTCTCGTACCCTGATCTTGTTTTTGTTTTCTCCATTCTTCCATGGCATAATAACTGAAATTTGTCCACACTAAACATATTGTTATCAGTGGTCTACTAGAAGATTTATATCATCTTGGAGGCTCGCTCTGTCTTTTATGGATGTCACTTTCATTCAGATTCCAGTATCGCTTGCAAAGAATGATATAGTGCTATGATTTATATCTCTGTCAGAAATGAGAATAGGGAAGAAGAGTGGGGAGAGTATCGTGCCTTGGGGGGACAGAACTTTTTACTACAGCAGGTCCTGATTTCACTGTTTACTCTTAATCTGGATACTGTTTGTGAGGAAGGTAAAAATTCATATGCTTAGTGAGTAGAGGCAAGTGGCTTTTTATGATATGACATGCTGTTAGAGTGTACTCAAGTTAATCGGTTAGCCGGAATCGAGCTCTGGAGATGGTAAGTACATTGCAGTGCCTGCACTTTGAATGAGATGATGTTGCAATCTGGGAGCATATTAACTGTAGTGTCGGCACGCCAATGATAAAACATTGATGGAGTGGGTGATGATGAAAGTTATATTCCAAGCCTTTTCGTGAAGTCTCACGTTATTAAAGAATTGTAAAAATAAAAGATCGCCAGAAGGCTTGTAAGGGCGAGATTACACTTCGCGATCAACTTGTAGCATCTGACCATTTGTGATGATACGAGTGTTTGACAGCAATAAAGTTTATCACATTTTTACAAGGAATCTTGTAGGCACAGCTGTCAGTATTTTGGGGGAAACTTTTGGTTAAAAGTTCTTTTTACTGTATCAAGATTTTTAAATACAATTTTGATATTAAAATTCTTAAGTAGAGAAAGTATATCAAGAAAGTTTTCATGGTAAAGGAGAGCCGACATATTTTTAATTTAATAAGGTTGTTCATTTTTTAACTATAAAAAGTATTTATAGCAATTTCAAAATATGTCAGTGTTTTAGGTACTTTAGATCATTAGCTATTTCATAAATCTTCAAGATTTCTTCATCTATGAACTCTGGGCTGCACAGCTCTCAAAAACATTGATGAGAATACATAAAGTTTAACTCTGTCATGATGCGAAGAACAGTTGTGCACATAACCATTATTTGTAATAAAGTTGGTAGAATTACCGACAATATGTAAAGTAAAAGGACACAAGTGCAACTAATGTGACATTTATTGTGGCAACGTTTCGCTCTCCAGGAGCTTTATCAAGCTTGATAATGGCTTGATAAAGCTCCTGGAGAGCGAAACGTTGCCACAATAAATGTCACATTAGTTGCACTTGTGTCCTTTTACTTTACATAACCATTATTTATTGGTTGTCTGTAAATTTTAAGTTTAAAATCATGGTTCCCCTTAATTAAAACATCTAGAAAAGGGAATGAGTTATTTTGTTCAAACTCAGCATTAAAATTTATGGAATGAGCTAGACTATGTAATTTAACAAAGAAATGGTTTATATCTTTATTCTTAGGCATTAAACATAAAACATCAGCATATCTGTGAGAGATGAGAGAGGATTTACTACTGCGTACCAAGTTTGGTATGGTAATGTGAAACTCTTGATATACCTTCTCTGCTTAAGAATTTTAATATCAAGGTTGTATTTAAAAATCTCGATACAGTAAAAAAAACTTCTGATGAAAATTCACAGCTGACGGCTGTGTCTATAAGATTCCCTGTAAAAAATGTGATAAAGTTTATTTCAGTCACACTGGGAAAAGTCTCGTACAAAGATTACAGCAACATAAATATAGCATTAGAAGAGAACAAGAGTTTAATGCTTTTTTTATTCATGTGAAAGATTTTAACTATCCACTTTTTTTCAAATGGCCGAGAAAGTTGTATCAAGCAGGCCCATGGTTGAGAGAAACATAGAAACAAGTTGCATAAAAAATAGTTTGAAATTAATGTGAATGTTGGTTTAGGATTCAACAAATTGGATTCATTTATAATTAATAAAATTTGGGAAGAATTTAAGATATATTCGACAAGTTAAAATCTTAAAGCTTGGGGAGAATATAAGTTGTGTCTGACAGGTCCTTGACTGCCTACTCGCATCATCATCAAGGGTCAGATGTTTAAGTTGACCGCGAGGTGTAATCTCGTCCTTATGCCTTCTGCTGATCTTTTATTTTTATAGCTCAATGAAAGAAATCAGAAAAGCACCTGGAAGTTCTTTATTTTCTCAGAGGTTCTTTTGCATATTGTAATATCACCTAATTACTGTGATCTTATAGCATATAAGCCATATGGGGGGATGGGGATGGTGGTGGTATGGGTGGCACCAAACCTCTGGCTCACATTCCGAAAGAGACTGCGGCAGGTGACAAACCCGCACTGCGCTACTCTGAGAAAACTTCCCCTCACTCCTTCAGTTGTTGCCTTGCAACTTTGCATTGCTCCTGATGACGCACTGAGAAGTGTGAAAGTACTCGAGCTGAAGATTTCCACCCCTTGTGGCTTGTCTTGCTTATATACATATATATATATATATATATATATATATATATATATATATATATATATATATATATATATATATATATATATATATATATAGTGTAAGGCACCCTTCTGGCAAGACAGTGATGGAGTGAATGATGGTGAAAGTTTTTCTTTTTCGGGCCACCCTGCCTTGGTGGGAATCGGCCGGTGTGATAATAAAATAAAAATAATATATATATATATATATATATATATATATATATATATATCTATATATATATATATATATATATATTTATTATTTTTATTTTATTATCACACACACACACACATATATATATATATATATATATATATATATATATATATATATATATATATATATATATATATATATATATATATATATATATATATATATATATATATATATATATATATATATATATATATATATATATCTTGATTAAAAATATATCCAGTGACTCTTAAATTTGTTTTACGCACGTTCCATTTAAAAAGCCAAATTTCACAATCAATTTAAATAATTGTAATGTTAGGGAATTGTTTAGAAAACTTTCAAAGTGAATGTTAATCTAAATGAGAGGCTGGAAACAGGGAATAACGTAGAGGCACCAATAAGGTAAAAGAGACAGACAATAATTTTCAGTAATGAGGAAGAAAGGGAAAAATTATATTGTATTGACTCGCCTATGATCAACAATTTCACTTTTAATCGCCATATTAGTTTTCATTTATCTTTCATCAGTGTAATCATCTCCGTCATGTTCACCATTATTATTAATATCATCGTCAATCATTATCAATGTTTATTCATCACTGAAGCTATGAATATCATAATCCAGGTTAATTCAATAAATATCTCCATTATTGCTGTAATCGGTATTTTGGAAGTGTTTTCTTTTTTTTCTGCTGACAAAATGTTCTGAATCCAAGGAAATGAAGCACCCGTTTCCTCTGATCAGACCTCATTACATTCCACTCCCCTTCCTCTTACCCCCACCTCACTGCTTTAGCGCTTCCCCGTGAATTTAATGATAATCCTCTGGCTTTAATACATATAACTAATGAAAACAACATTATTCCAGTTTAGGCTTTTAATCTTTGCGCCTCTAGCAGGAAATGAGCCGCAAAAATCCCGATATTAATTAAGCCTGAGTGGTTGTGTGTGACGGTGAATCCTGGTCAGTGGTGGTGAAGGTTTGGGTGGAGGTCTTAGTTTATCCATCTCGCCTCACTTACACTCACTGGTTTCACTATTTGATTTTTACTTAATATCCTGCCGTAAATATGGCGTCTATCAGCTGATGGTAGTGGTTGTGGTGCAGTGGAGTAGTTGGAGCTGGGACGGTATTAGTAGTGATGTGGTAGTGTTTGTTTTGGTGGAGGGAATAGTTGTGGTGGGGGTGGTGGTGGTAGCAGGGGTGGTGACTAGACTGGTGATAAAATATGTGGTGGTAGTTGAGGGAATGCTGCTAGAAGTAGAGTAGTGATGTATACACACAAAAAAAACTACAAGCTAAGTGCCTTTGACAATAAATGATTAACACACACACGAGACCAGAAGCTGTGAATCGACCCCTGCAACCACATATAGGTGAGTACACACACACACACACACACACACACACACACACATACACACGGGTGCGAGTGCCTGGTTGCACGAAACGATTTCATCACCCAACACACGTCCTGGTCTAATGATCTTTGTTATAATCAGGTTTTCTTAGTTATGGTCTAGTAGTCTTAGTTATGATTTAGTGGTCTTAGCTACGATGCTGGTAAACCGATCTAGAGCAGCTGTCTGGAGAACCTCAGAAATAATAAGCTGTCATATATGTATATGTCGTGCCGAATAGGTAAAACTTGCAATTTTGGCTTAAATAGCAAAGCTCTTCTTGCCAAATATGGCAAGCGAAAATTTGTGTATACAATAATTTTGAAAAAATAATTCTGAACCTAACGTAAAAAAAATATTTCATTGTGTTTCTTTATTAAATTATTATAAACTTATCTAAAATATATTTAGTTGGATTTGGCTAAATTAAATTGCATTTGTTATAATAAGGTTAGGTAAGTTTTCTAAGGTTCTTTTGGTTCAAAATTATTAATTTTTACATTAACATAAATATAACATAAATAAAAAAATATATCTTTAAACGTATAAGAGAAAATTTTGGAAAGAGCTTAATTTTAAATGATTTCTTGTTAATTGACCAATTTTGCCTATTCTGCTCGACATTGTGTGTGTGTGTGTGTGTGTGTGTGTGTGTGTGTGTGTGTGTGTGTGTGTGTGTGTGTGTGTGTGTGTGTGTGTGTATATATATATATATATATATATATATATATATATATATATATATATATATATATATATATATATATATATATATATATGTCGTGCCGAATATGTAAAACTGGTCAATTAGCAAGAACTCATTTAAAATTAAGTCCTTTCTAAAGTTTTCTCTTATACGTTTAAAGATATATTTTTTTCATTAATGTTAATGTAAAAATTTATAATATTGCACCAAAATAAACTTAGAAAACTTACCTAACCTTATTATAACAAGCGCAATTTATTTTAGCCTAACCCAACTAAATATGTTTTAAATTTGTTTGCAATAATTTAATACTAAACAAACACAGTGATATATATTTTTTTCGTTAGGTTCAGAATGATTTTGGCGAAATTATTGCATATACAAATTTTCACTTGTCCTATATGGCAAGATGAGCGTTGCTATTTAAGCCAAGCCAAGATCGCAAGTTCTGCCTGTTCGGCAATATATATATATATATATATATATATATATATATATATATATATATATATATATATATGATACCCACCTGGATGACACCCTCTCTCAGTGCCACCCGCCGGGAAGCCGCCCACCTGGGTGACACACACTTGAATGCCTTCATCGGAAGTGAAGCGACCCTTCACCACCCCGGATCAAACCTGATTACCCACCCTCCCTCCTACTTCCTATATCCCAGGCACCGTATAACCCTTATGGGTTTAGTACCTCCATATGAAAATATTAATAATAATAATAATAAGGCCGTGAGTGCAAGTCAACATGTGTTCATATAACGGTATATTTCAATCAATACAGATCGAAATTTAATATCTGTGACGAAGAGACAATTCATTTTAATTACACTTGTGCTTTCAGTTGGTCGATACCCGAACAGTTTCTCCCCATTACATTATTACACGTTATGAGCTGTTAAAAATCTGTAATATACATTATTACAGGAAAATTACAATGCATTCTCTTGCTATAAGAGTTCAACCTCAAGAATACCAAACTTGTCCTCAGTGAGAACAGTGATGTAACATTACTAAGTCATCAGTCGTCATCTAATAATGTTTTTAATTATAACATTAATTTTTATAGGTGCGCCAACGGAAGGCCTCGATCAGATTACCAAAAGCTTCAGTGGCGGGTCATCATGTGACCAAGACCCACGTCGGGAGACATTTGTCTTGTTTGCTAATGAATCTTACCTGACCTGTCATCTGCCGCCAGTTAAAGAGCGTCACTGAAAACTGGACGAGGTTTAAAAAAGTCCGCCTTCAACCAGTCTCATCTCGCGAGCTCAGAAGCGGCGGTAACGGACGGTAGTTGGGAAATGTTCCAGCTTCATGTAGGGACGTTCAACATTTGTTAATAAAAGGAAATGAGCAACATCACCATAGAGGTTTAATATTAGCATCAACTGGCAGACAGTGTCCAGAGGTGAAATGAAACGACCTGATGATTTAATTAAAAACTGTATAATTTTTTCCCAGAGGACGCGTTTATACAATCACTCACTGAATTGAAATGAAAAGATCATACATCCAGTGACACATATATTAATACATAAATGAATAATCAAGTTCACCATTCAAATTTTAAATATAAGGGATACAAAATAAAAGAGAAACAAAATGTATGGAATAAAAAAATATTATAGATGCATAACAATTTGGGAAATACAATTCTACAATATCCTGATATTAAAAACACGTAAGGGGGTTTTAGGGATTCGAACTGGTAACCTCCAAAACGCATGGCACTGTGTCCTCACAGTTAGGCTACGAGTATCTGAAGTTACATACAATGTGGTTCACAGAGTGTAAGTGTGATATCTTGTTTTGTGCTTAAGCCCTCCCACGGGCTGCTGCTGGCTTGCTGACAACCCTTGACAGTGCGGCAGTACTTAGTTAGACAGTAGCAACCACAGCGTTGATGTTATTTTTGATTACAAGGAAGACAGCTTAGAATTCAGTAGACATATTGTTGAATGTTCGTTTTGAGAATGATGAGTGATAGAATTTCGTAGGTGGATGTATGATGTAGAAAAATATACGAAAATATAGGGATGTACAGTAATGTATATGAGGTAGATGTACGTTATTATAGGATTATTTACAATAACTTAAAATGTATGATAATGAAGTGAGAGGCACTTTAATGTAGAGAAATGCATAATAATTTTGGTGTATAATATTGTGAAAAGTTGTACGTTAACAGAAGATGTACAATAAAATGCAAATACGTACAATAATGTAGGTAGTTGTAACAGGTAGAATGATGTACAGTAAAATGCAGTAATGCAGGAAGCTTTTCTGTAATGTATGTAGATGTACGTCAATGTAGGGAGATGTAATGAAGGACTTCACAACTGTCAAACGTTGTCACAGGTGAAATTTCATACCTGTATCTCTTGGATGCAGAACTCTCAACTCACAATCAAGGGGTCCCCTGCTCAATCCCCGGCCTGGTTGAGACATATCAGCAAGTCTTATTACATCTCCTGCCTCTGTTTACTTACCACTTAATATAGTGTTGTGGGTGAAATCTTAAAAGAGGACCTAAGGAATCCAGTAAAACGTAAGCCACACTGCTTGCTCTTCTATGGTTATCCTGGGGTTTAAACCCTTTAATGATGATGATCCGATTTAGATTGGAATTCTTCATTTAACTTAACCTATAAATAGTTTTTTTTCTCTTTGAACTGAGTAATGACCGAGTCATACACGAGTAAATAGTTTCATCTTGTCTCCACAGCAGAGAGAAACTTTGTTATAATCAGCCGGGTGTGGACGTGTCTGTGGCTCATTACTTTGTAATTTGTTCATGATTGTAACCATGTATGGCAATATAGATGGTTCATTACCTTTGTAACTTGCCTTGATTATGATCAGATCTATCTGGAGTTCATTACCTTTGTAACTAGTTCAGCTATCATAACTTTGGGGTCCAGTCCCTGGACCCACTTTGTACCTCTGTAATCTTTTGACTACCACCCACAGGATGGGTATGGGATGACTACCATCCACAGGATGGGTATGGGGTGACTACCACCCACAGGATGGGTATGGGGTGACTACCACCCACAGGATGGGTATGGGGTGACTACCACCCACAGGATGGGTATGGGGTGACTACCACCCACAGGATGGGTATGGGGTGACTACCACCCACAGGATGGGTATGGGGTGACTACCACCCACAGGATGGGTATGGGGTGACTACCACCCACAGGATGGGTATGGGGTGACTACCACCCACAGGATGGGTATGGGGTGACTACCACCCACAGGATGGGTATGGGGTGACTACCACCCACAGGATGGGTATGGGGTGACTACCACCCACAGGATGGGTATGGGATGACTACCACCCACAGGATGGGTATGGGGTGACTACCACCCACAGGATGGGTATGGGGTGACTACCACCCACAGGATGGGTATGGGGTGACTACCACCCACAGGATGGGTATGGGGTGCATAATAAAGATATTAAACTAACATATAATCAGCCCCCTGACAACCGTATGTAAACATTGACGCTGGTTGGCTGATGGTGCTTCGACACTCGACGTTGATTGGTTGACGATGTTTACACTTTCACTCTTGATTAGTGGACATTATCTTCACTTTCATCAATCACTGGTTATGTTTACACGTTTATCAGTGAGCTTTTAAGAGTTTTCCTATACTGTGTTTTACGTTTTGTGCTTTTCTGTATTTATTATTAATTTTAAGTTAAATTATCCCGAGCACGAGGGACTCATTTTTCTATCTTCTTACTTGATAACCATGTCACTGGTTATCAAGTTATCAAAGTTATTTTCTTCTCGTCATCTTTAATTATTAACTGTGTTGTGTGTGATGACGGAGAGAAAACAAGTTTTCAAAAGAGTTAGTTTAATGTTTATTATGCACCCCATACCCATCCTGTGGGCGGTAGTCACCCCATACCCATCCTGTGGGCGGTAGTCACCCCATACCCATCCTGTGGGCGGTAGTCAAAAGATTACAGAGGTACATAATTGGTCCAGGGACTGGACTCCAAAGTTTTGATAGCTGAGCAAGTTACAGAGGTAATGAACTCACAATTTACAAAGGTAATGAACTCACAATTTACAAAGGTAATGAACTCCAGGTAGGTCTGGTCACAATCATGACAAGTTACAAAGGTATTTACAAAAGAGATCACATTTTTGCTCATCGGCAAGCTGATCAGATCTGTTTTCAGGTGGATCAATTTTTGGGTTAATCTTTGGCCTGTAAGAAATTAAAAATTTATCATCTCGTTTAAGAAGTTAACATATGCCACGATGTATGTGTTATCCTGTTTAGTGACTGGCTTGGATATTTGATGTTACTTATCACTTCTTCTCTTTTAACAATATTATCTATGTTTTATCAGTTTACATAGAGGAAACAGATCTGTTTGCCTCCAGTACTTGCTCTATGTAAATTTTCTTAATTGTTTTTATATATAAGGAATTAAGCACTAGTTCCTGGCCCTAATACTGTGGATTTTTTCTCGTTCTTGCCTTTAAATTCATGACTGGAATTTAAACTTCACTACTACTGCCCCTAGACCGTACCCCTCGTTTACTGCCCTCTCTTTGGTTCATTTGGGTATTTAGTTTTCATTTATGCCCCCTCGTCTGATCCCACCCCTTTTCAAACAGTGTTTATTCACCTTGTCAGTGCCTCTGAATATCGCATATACTGTGACAGTGTCCTCTATCAGCCTTAGCTTGTCTTCATTATTTTAAGATATAATCTTTATAGACTGTTCTTATAACTCAGATTCCTTACCTCAGGAACTATCCTGGTAACAGATCTCTGATTCTGAATTTGTTAATGTAAACATCCGGCGAGAGGGTAGAGGTTATTTTCACTCCTAATTTTCCTTGTACCACTAACGATTACTTCCTCTAAACTGGTACGCTTTACAGGTCTTTTGATTTATTCTATTCCCATCCCTTTCCCCAGTGTATGGATGTACTCAAACCACGGAACGGGTGGAGTTTGAATCCATGGCGAGTCAGTCGTAAAACTCCAGGTCAGTGCGTAAGTTTTATGACTCATCAAATCCCACCCGTTCCTTGGTTTGCAGTCTTGTTGTTACGATTTCGTGAGTCATTGTTGTTACTGGTCTGTGAGTTATAGGGCTCACCTGCCGTGGGTTCGATCCCCACCCGTTCCGTGAATTCATTCGCACAGTGTAGGAATACACAGTCCATACATCCCCCTCTTTCCTGACTTCACTCGGTCTGTCATATACTGTTGTATCATTTTATGAAGCATTTACGGATCTTTTATCTTAAGGAGTGATGGGCAGCCGAGTCTTCGTCCACTAATCACAGCCCAGTCTTTGACCAGTCAGGCTGTTCATTCATTCATTAGGGATTTGCCGATACTTCCGGCCCGGGTCTTCTCCGGATGGCGACCCGGCGGTGGCCCCCGGGTTGGGGGTGTCGTTCATCTTCTTCTTTCTTCTGTCTTCTTTCTTGGGCCCTCCGGGTGGAGGGTAACATCATCATCTCTCTTGCGGTGACTCCCCGGGGATGGGGGGGGGAGTGTCGTCTCACTTCGCATCTTCTTCAGCAGGCGTCATCTTGATTTTGAGCAGGCGTCCACTTGGGCTTTCATCAGCAGGCGTCATCTTGGTCTTCATCAGCAGGCGTCCACTTGGGCTTCATCATCAGGCGTCTCTAGGGCCCAGGGTCTTCGGGCACTTGTCAGGCTGTTGGTGATCGTCAGGAGCCGTATGTCCGAGCCTCCATGGGCGGCCACTTCCTGGTTTACGTCATACAGACAAGTCATTTATTAAAGTTAACAGTACAGGTATTCCGTTTGTAAAAGTTAGCAGTACAGGAGTGTAATTTTTCAAAAGTTAACTGTACAGGGGTGCCCTTTCCAGTAGTCAGCCATACAGAGGTGCCCTTTCCGAAAGATAGTCATACACAGGTGAAATTTCCAAAAGTTAGCAGTACAGGCGTACAACCCATTCTAATATGAGAAAAAATACATATAATAATAATATTGAATTATTATTATAATCAAAAAGAAGCGCTAAGCCACAAGGACTATACAGCAGATAATAATATTGAAGAAAACACAGAGAACAAGGACATACAACAAATATGGCCTTGTCAAACTTCTCAGAACTCGTTTATTTGGAAAGCGAAGTCAATATTCTTGGTGCATGGTTAAGTGGGTATGGAGTGGCGGTCCAATCACACGACCTGGCGGTGAATGATGCCTCCACTAAACTAATGAGAACTTCCTAATGTATTCCACTCTTTCGGCTGCCATTTTGATTGCCATAGAGGTATGCCATTTTATCGAGGATTTTTTTGAAGTTCTCATGTTACTTGTTAATGGTCCCTAAAAATCATCGCTCCTACTCCTCGATCTCAGACTAGGCCGCTTAAGTTGGAAAGGAAATACTTTAGGAATAAGAAATATTAAGGAATGCACAGGAAAGCAAAGATAAGTGTAAAATAAGAATGTAGATGACTGGTTCAGAGAACCGACAACTTGACGAATTAGACACATGTGCAAACACTTGGGTATCTTTATTAAGGAAACGTTTCGCCACACAGTGGCTTCATCAGTCCATACAAAGGAGAAAGGGAAGAACAGGACTTTGAGGTAAACAGTCCCTCAGCCTTGTTGAAATTTGTAAGATTTACCTACAGTCTTATGTTATTGACAGTACATAATACCGCCGAACTGATAAGAGAGACATATGCAACGCTTCTACTGTCTCCAGTGTTCTATTCGCCTGTAACTGACTGAAGAAGACTACTGCAAAAGTGAAACGTTTCATCAACAAGATCCCTGAGTTTTACATGCGTCTTATCGAGCCTGGATCAAGGCCGGGCTCTGGGAGTAGAAAAACTCTCGGAACTCATCAATGGTATGAAGGTATATTCATCTACCTGAAGTCTTAAACATAAAAAATAGACAAATCCTGCCGGAGTGCAGCAGAGTGTTTAGCAGAGTTCCGTTTCATATTCGTATGACAGGATAGTTGTACCTCCAGGGATACAGCATAATCCCTACGGGATTAGCGCTCCCCCATGATGATGATAATAATAATAATAATAATAATAATAATAATAATATAAGAGCACAAACACACAATATCACGATTGGAATAAAATACAAATAACCTGCACATAAAGAGAGAAGCTTACGACGACGTTTCGGTCCATCTTGGACCATAATAATAATAATAATAATAATAATAACAATAATAATAATAATAATAATAATAATAATAATAATAATAATAACAATAATAATAATAATAATAATAACAATAACAATAATAATAATAATAATAATAACAATAACAATAATAATAATAATAATAATAATAATAATAATAATAATAATAATAATAATAATAAAACTCTCCAGTGACAGTTGTGATGTTCATCTTGCTACAAAGCACAATTTTTAGTTTGTAGGAAATAAGAAGTATTCTTAAATTGTTATTACAGCCTTGTTAGTGGCGATTGTCTGAAGGTCCATCAGCACGTTCTCGCACCTACAGGGATACACGTTCTCGCACCTACAGGGATACACGTTCTCGCACCTACAGGGATGCACGTTCTCGCACCTACAGGGATGCACGTTCTCGCACCTACAGGGATACACGTTCTCGCACCTACAGGGATGCACGTTCTCGCACCTACAGGGATGCACGTTCTCGCACCTACAGGGATGCACGTTCTCGCACCTACAGGGATACACGTTCTCACACCTACAGGGATGCACGTTCTCGCACCTACAGGGATACACGTTCTCGCACCTACAGGGATGCACGTTCTCGCACCTACAGGGATGTACGTTCTCACACCTACAGGGATGCACGTTCTCGCACCTACAGGGATGCACGTTCTCGCACCTACAGGGATGCACGTTCTCGCACCTACAGGGATGCACGTTCTCGCACCTACAGGGATGTACGTTCTCGCACCTACAGGGATGCACGTTCTCGCACTTACAGTCACTAAAAACAACGGATATAGCCCCACTCCATAAAGGTGGCAGCAGAGCATTAGCTAAGAACTATAGACCAATAGCTCTAACATCCCACATCATAAAAATCTTTGAAAGAGTGCTAAGAAGAATGAGTGCAAACCACTTGGATTCCCAAAAACTACACAATCCAGGGCAACATGGGTTCAGAGCAGGTCGCTCCTGCCTCTCGCAGCCACTGGATCACTATGATATAGTCTTGAAAGAAAAACAGAATGCAGATGTATTACACACAGACTTTGCAAAAGCCTTTGCCAAGTGCGATCATGGCGTAACAGCGCACAAAATACGTGTTAAAAGAAAAACTAGCAACTTGGGGAGGTGGATCTTCAACTTTCTAACCAATCGAACACAAAGAGTAGTGGTAAACAGAGTTAAATCGGAAGCTGCCATAGTGAAAAGATCTGTTCCACAAGGCACAGTACTCTCTTCCATCCTGTTCCTCATCCTCATATCAGACATAGAGTGATGTAATCCACAGCACCGTGGCATCCTTTGCAGACGATGCTAGGACCTGCATGAGACTGTCATCTATTGAGGACAAGGTTACCCTCCAAGAAGATATAAATCAAGTTTTCCAGTGGGCAACGGAAAGCAATATGATGTTCAATGAAGACAAATTCCAATTACTCCGTTAGGGAAAACTGGAGGAGATAATAATTAGAATTGAGTATACTACAAACTCTGATCATACAATAGAGCGAAAAAATAATGTGAGGGACCTGGGAGTGGTAATGTCTGAGGATCTCACTTTCAAGGATCGAAACAGTGCCACGATCACAACTGCAAAGAAAATGATAGGATGCATAATGAGAACGTTCAAAACAAGAGATGCCAAACCAGTGATGACCCTTTTCAAATCATTTGTTCTCTCTAGGCTGGAATACTCCTGTACATTAACATCTCCCTTCAAAGCAGGTGAAATTGCAGATCTAGAGAGTGTACAGAGAACCTTTACTGCACATATTAGTTCCATCAAACACCTTAACTACTGGGAACCCTTGGAAGCACTTGTGTTCACTGGAACGCACGCGAGAGATATAATCTACACTTCAAAAGTCCTAGAAGGAATCGTCCCGAATCTTCACACAGAAATGACTCCCTACGAAAGTAAGAGACTGGGTAGGCGGTGCAAAATACCCCCCAGTGAAAAGTAGGGGCCCCATTGGTACACTAAGAGAAAACACAATAAGTGTCCGAGGCCCAAGACTGCTCAACAGCCTCACACCATGCATAGGGGGAATTACGAACAGGCCCCTGGCTGCCTTTAAGAGGGAGCTGGAAAGATACTTAAAGTTGGTGCCGGATCAGCCGGGCTGTGGTTCGTACGTTGGACTACGTGCGGCCAGCAGTAACAGCCTGGTTGATCAGGCCCTGATCCACCCGGAGGCCTGGTCGTGGACCGGGCCACGGGGGCGTTGATCCCCGGAATACCCTCCAGGTAGGCTTCAGGCACAGCAGTACTGGCAGAGGTAAACGACCAAGCCAAAGGTGCTTACAAATTTAGGAGTCTATGACTCCTGAGGATGTAAGGATTGTAAGGATGTAAGAGTGTGGGTAATGGGGGTAAAGAATATTGTGTAAGGGGAGGGAAGGGTGTAAAGGGTGAGGGCAGCTGTGTAAGGATAAGGAGAGCAGTTTAAGGGGTGTGGAGAACAGTGTAATGAGTAAATGAGGGAATAGTAAGGGTGATAAGAGGAGTGTAAGGGATATAGGGGAGAATATAGTCGGAGGTGTGTAAGTGGTGAGGGGGGGGAGGAGTGTAATGAGTGATGGGAATGTAATGGATGAAGAAAAGAATGTAAGGGGGGCAAGAAGAGGAATGTAAAGGATGTGGGGTAGAAGTGTGTCAATGAGACGGAATTAGATAAGGGAGAGGCATAGGGAGAAGCAGGAGAGTGGAATTAAAAGGAAAAACTGGACGATTGTAAAGGGACTGGTGGTAATGGAGAGAGAGAGAGAGAGAGAGAGAGAGAGAGAGAGAGAGAGAGAGAGAGAGAGAGAGAGAGAGAGAGAGAGAGAGAGAGAGAGAGAGAGAGAGAGAGAGAGAGAGAGAGAGAGAGAGAGAGAGAGCAAGAAAGGAAAGTCTCAAGTCTTGATTAATAGAGTAAGTGAATATGATGACGCAGTATGAAGAATAAGTTTTAATATAACAACGTTTCGCTCATGTTAAAGCTTCATCAAAATTTTATCAAGCCCTACAATGAGCAAAAAGTTGTTTCATTTTTTAAATGTTTTTTTCTGCATGTGTTGTCTTCATGCCCTCGAGTGTCAACATTACGTCTGTACCTTGACTAATACAGGAAGAAGAGTTACAGTTAAGTTTATGACTAGAAAGTTAGTGTTACAGAAAGGTTCGAGAGACAGGGAAAAGCAATAAAAGTATTCTGAGGAACAAAAGACAGTATCAAAATACTTGTAAGTGGGAGAAAAGGAGATATGGAAAAGGAGAATCCACCTCATACAAGGCAGCCACTGTACGGATACAACCTAACACAAGGCAGCCTCAGTAAGGATGCACCTTTCACAAGCGAGCCACTGGACGGATTCAGCTTACACAAGGCAGCCACTGTACGGATTTAGCATACACAAGGCAGCCACTGTACGGATTTAGCATATACAAGGCAGCCACTATGCGGGTTCAGCTTACACAAGGCAGCCACTGTACGAATACTGTCTACACAAGGCAGCCACTGTATGGATCCACCTTCGATATGACATCCTCCATGCCGACACACTTTAAACATAGAAGCCTCATACGGATACACCTGCAACATTGCAACCTCTATACAGATAACCTTCAACATGGCAGCATCTATACGGATACACCTTCCACAGAAGCGTCTATGCGGAGAAAATTGCAAGTATAGAATCAAAATGTTATCAAATTCCACACGGCTTCAGAGGTTTATGAGGAGTCTGCTTCCACCCTCTGGATTCTTGCTTGCTTCTTCCCTCCGCTTATCTCATTTTCTCTTATTTTCACCTCCATGTTTGTCATCGCTTGTTTTCGAACTTTTCTTATTAATCCTGGTCTCCCCTACCTTCTCAAGGAGATGAGTAAGACACACAGGTATCGTTATTGTTGGAGCTGTCGAGTATGCAGTAGGCGTTTCCAGTCGAATACACAGAAAGGACCTACTGTCTCCCCTGTATTTGACTGGAAAATTTATAAGACACATGGGCAACAGTTAGGCATCTTTATTCATAAATGTTTCGCCTACACAGTATGCTTCTTCAGTCGAATACAGAGGAGGCAGCAGAAGTAAGAGAGATGTAATCAGTCCATCACCCTCGAAGACGTAGTTTTGAGGTGGTCAGTCCCTCGTGTTCGATTGAAAAAGCCTAGTGTGTAAACGAAACGTTTCGACAATAAAGATACTCAATTGTTTCATATGAATTTTACTCACCAGTGCTCTTCACCTTGTTATCCGCGCGTTTCTTCACTTCTCTTTCGTTCGGTTTCTTCCTTTAACTTTGACCTCATCTCTTCCCTTGTTGTAACTACTCATTCACTTCTTTCCTCCCATGCACCCTTTTTTTCTTCTTTACCCTTCAATCCCTGTTCCCGCTTTCTTCCCCTTTATAATTTCCTCTTATGCATATCTCTCTCTGGTGGTTAACGCTCTCGCTTCACACGGCGAGGGCCTGGGTTCGATTCCCAGCCAGAGTAGAAACATTGGACGTGTTTCTTTCCACCTGTTGTCTATGTTCCCCATCAGTAAAATGGATACATGGATGTTAGTCGACTGGTGTGGGTCGCATCCTGGGACACTTACCTAATTTGCCCGAAATGCGGAGCATAACAAGGGACTTTCTATATAGTAGTATGTCATTGTTGTCAGCTAGGACTGTATACCCTGTACATGTACTTGTAGTAAAATAAAGATATTATTATTATTATTATTATTATTATTATTATTATTATTATTATTATTATTATTATTATTATTATTATTATATTATTATTCTTCGTTCTCTTTCTCCCCCCTTCCCAATTTTTCCCTATTTTAAAGTGCTCTTCACTTACCAACAATATCTCTTCTCTACCTGCTACTGTCTATCGTCGTCTTTGTAACATATATATGTATCATGCAGAGTTAAGTAACATTTATGAAGGGGTTCAGGGAAACCGGCAGGCCGGACTTGAGTCCTGGAGATGGGAAGTACAGTGCCTGCACTCTGAAGGAAGGGTGTTAATGTTGCAGTTTAAAAACTGTAGTGTAAAGCACCCTTCTGGCAAGACAGTGATGGAGTGAATGATGGTGAAAGTTTTTCTTTTTCGGGCCACCCTGCCTTGGTGGGAATCGGCCAGTGTGATAATAATAATAATAATTACGTACAATAACACTGCTGGTGTAGTACCCAATTTTTAATAAACAACTATATCCGTTCTTTCCTTAACATTAAAACTAATAACAACTCAGTATTACTGTGCTGCTGTGTCGCTTCCTACCCTTCACACACATTCTCGGTGTGTGTGTGTGTGTGTGTGTGTGTGTGTGTGTGTCTTGCCCAATAGGTAAAATTGGTCAATTAGCAAGAACTCATTTAAAGTTAAGTCTTTTCTATAATTTTCTCTTATATATTTAAAGCTGCATTTTTTTAATTTATGTTAATATAAAATTTAATGATTTTGTACCAAAAGAACCTTAGGAAACTTACCTATCCTAACTATAACAAGCGCAATTTAATTTTGTCTAATCCAACTAAATATATATAAGATTACAATAATTTAATAATAAACAAACACAATGATATATGTTTTTTCGTTAGGTTCAGAATGATTTTTGCGAAATTATTGCATACATAAATTTTCGCTTGCCCTATTCGGCAAGAACTGCGTTGCTATTTAAGCCAAAATCACACGTTTCATCTATTCGGCACTATATATATATATATATATATATATATATATATATATATATATATATATATATATATATATATATATATATATATATATATATATATATATATATATATATATATATATATATATAATAATAATAATAATAATAATAATTTTCTCAATTCCATTTCCGCGTGAGCGTTGGTTAGAGCATCCCGAGATATAATTCCAGTGTAATAAACACACTGCGTGGTATCCTAATTTTTTAAATTCTTTTTTTTTTAATTAGTTTTTCATTGCGTAAGAGATTCAGCGATCTCACTCCTTCTCACTAACTTCCGTCCATCAAGGGATGATGCCTTGATGCCAGCGAAAGGCTCTTGATATATAGGCTTGGAACTATCCTCCACGAGTATCAAAACTTAATTATTTCCCCTTTTTCCAGACACTGTATATGACCTTATGACCTTCACAAGTTCAACACTTCTGCTGCCTTCATTTTTCCCACATTGCCCCTTTTTCCTCTACCTTATTTCCCACTCTCGCTTCCTCTCCATTCTCAACTCTGCTCATCCTACTTCATCTCACTCTCCAACTACTTCCGTAACCCCTCACTTCCCTTCCAGGTCACCTCACTTCCCTTCCAGGTCACCTCATTTCCCGTCATCTCCCCGGCACTGAGGTGACTGACCTTGCCATGAAACTATATCCAAACCAGTAATCACGTTACAGAGAGCTCTCCCGTGTTTGTGGGCGATGGAGGGAGTGATGATGGAGAGTAGAAAGGAGTGAGGGGATTGGAGAGACGGATAGGTAAGATGGAGAGCGGGTGGATAAAGTTGTGATAATGGAAGACTATGATATAAAAGAAAAGATTGGTATAGTTATCTATCAAGGGATGGATATAGATATCTATCAGGGGATGGATATAGATATATATCGGGGGACTGGATATAAATATCTATCGGGGGATTGGATATAGATATCTATCAGGGGACTGGATATAGATATCTATCAGGGGACTGGATATAGATATCTATCAGTGGACTGGATATAGATATCTATCAGGGGATGGATATAGATATCTACCAGGGGATGGATATAGATATCTACCAAAGACTGGTTATCGATATCTGTCAAGTGATGAATTCCGGATAATTATCATCATATCATTAGATCAAATGAAAAAAAAAATTTAATATTAATGATATACAATACTGACAAGAAGACGAGTAAATACCAATGCAATAAGTATATATATTTACAGTCAACAATAAAGTAACCTAGCTACTACGCGTGTGTCTTACCCATAAAAAGTATTAATTAGACAAACTGATCAATAAGACTCGTATCTGATTTCCTATAAGTTAAATGCCCAGGTGTTACATATGTCTCTCATTGCCCGGGATCTTCGCCTTCATGTCTCGATCTCTAACCAGTCTCGGGAAAAAGCAACGAAATTTAGGAGGAAATGTTAGGAAGGAAGAGGGGGCTGGGTGTCCCAATTCATTAGTGAACGCGGCACGGGAAAACTTACGAGAAGGCAACAAGTTATGTCGCCGATTACCCGAAAAACCTTTTATGACTTAATTATTTACTTAAAAATCGATACTGAATGAGATGGCTTAGTCGTAACTGGATCACTGAGGTAACCTGGCGAGGTGGTGTGGGAGAGAGGTGAGGGAGGGAGATAGGGGAGACAGGAAGCTATGAGGGAGGAAGACAAGGAGAGACAAGGGATTGAGATGAGAAGTGGTGAGGGAGAGAGATATTGAGAGGTGAGGAAGGAAGACAGGAAGAGGTGGGAAAAGGACACAGCGACAAGTCAAAGATAGAGACATGAAGAGATGAGGGCGGAAGACAGAGAGAGGTGAGATAAGGAGATAAGGAGTGTTACAAATAAAGAAGGAAAGGTTTCGGGAGTACGAGATAGAGGTAGTAGGAAAACATGGGATTCATGAAGGGAGGGCATGTAGTGATGGGGAGGGGGTAAAGAAAGAATGAGGTGCATGGAAGAGAATGGAAAGGAGGACTGAATATAGGTAAGGATTAGAATGCAATGAAGGAGAGAACAACATTTGAAAGAGTCTTGGTTAATCTTTGCTCATCGTAACTCCGGTTCCATTCTTAGCTTCACGAGAGATACTTAACTTAAAGTAATATCGTAGTAGTGATCTTTACCTTAATGTGTTACCGTAGAGACATTTACTTTAATACGTTATAGTAGCGGCCTTCACCATAATGTAGTACCGATCTCTTGTGAAATTCAGTGTTGCAGTGAGTTTCTCCGTAATACAAAAAAGACCTGGCCCAGAACGCAGCAGTAGCACCTAAGTCTAGCTCACCCGTGTAGTAACCAGCATCCTACAGCATTAATACAATTATCAGCAGCAAATGCAATAAATTAATGTATTGACAAGTACACCAATACAATAATATAATCTGTTTCAGTTCTGTATCGCATGAAGCGCCTATTATAACTGCGGCTGTGTAATATATATATATATATATATATATATATATATATATATATATATATATATATATATATATATATATATATATATAATATATATGAAGATGTAGAGAAAATGAGATAATTTTAATATATATTTTTACGCGTTGAATACTGTGGCAATTATTATTAATTTATATCAAGAATTTTATTCAGCTGAGGAAAGAACAGGAGGGGAGAACACCATTATATATGAAAATGGTGTACTTTATAGTTTATATGGTTCTTTTTATATGGAATACAACATAATGTACAGGTTAGGGAGAGTTTGAGAAAAAAAAAATTGTGGAAGGGGATAGGGGGAGAGAGAGAGAGAGAGAGAGAGAGAGAGAGACAAACAGACAGACAGACAGACAGAGAAGGAGTGAGTTAATTAATAAATATTATTATTGTATTGATGGGAAAGCGCTAAACTCTTAAGAATCTTACTGCGCTTGGTAAATGGAATCTTTGATCAGAAGAGGAGGATGATAGCTTCAGTTCCTTAGATCAGTATCCCATCAGCATCAAGATACCCCCACTACCACTTTGCAGAGAGAGAGAGAGAGAGAGAGAGAGAGAGAGAGAGAGAGAGAGAGAGAGAGAGAGAGAGAGAGAGAGAGAGAGAGAGAGAGAGAGAGAGAGATATTTAAGAGACTAGAATGAAGAAAGAAGGATAAAAAGAGCAAACAATAATGGAGAGAGTCAATTACTGACAGAAGGTCATTTCAAGAGATGATGCCTGAGGACAGTGAAGGAGAGTTTTAGCTGTGCTAAAATTTTCAAGAATGCAACTGAAAGGCCAGTTTCACCTGACGCCTCCACCATTCAGCATGCAAACTGAATGAATATTGAGCGTTCTGGCCACACGAAAGAATTATTTGCTTTCTCTTGTGACATTCACAGTGAGTCGATGATCCAGGTATGTGTCTGTGTGTGTGTGTCTGTGTGTGTGTGTGTCTGTCCGTCCGTCTGACTGTCTTTGTCATGTAATTTTGCTACGTGTCCAGCGGATCTAGTGCGCACTACCTCTTTGATGTCATTCCTGCAACCTGCAACGCTATTTGTAAAGAAATGTTTTTTAGTAGCCTTTCGATAACACGTTTTTGTGCAGTTGTTGCCTTTTGTTCATCCTGTTGATAGTGTAAAGAACACCTTATCCGAGTCTCGCAACTTTATTTTTTATGATGTTATTTGTGGCTATCATGTCCTTTCTTTTCCTCCCATCAACTGGCGATGGTATTTTCAGTGTCTTACATCTGTCTTTGTAACTCGTATTGAATTAACAGCTATTTTCTATGATATACTTTATTTCTGTTTTATCTATATTTTATTTTCAGGTGGGAACACTACCCAAGCTCTGCGTATTCCAATTTTTGCCTAACGTAAGCTGGGACCTATTTTTTTTTCACTATTTTACCAGTTTTATTAAAGCTATTTTGAAGTTTGTTAACTTTTAGGTTGCGCTTTCTCAAAAATCCCTTTCACTTTCAAAATTGTCTGTATCGTATCTCAAAATCTACAGTTTTCATTATTTTATTACAATTTCTTCTGGTATCTTTATTCCGAAACGGTCCGGTACACGGTAGGCTTTTTCAGTCGAGTACAGAAGAGTTAAGTAGGAGCAGTAGAGATGTGAAGACGATGTAATCAGTCCACGACCCTTAAAGACGTAGTTTTGAGATGGTCAGTCCTTCAGGCTGAAGAAGAATTTCGCTTCCTAGTCTGGAAACATTGTTGCATGGGTGATGGACTGACTACATCGTCTTCACATCTCTACTGCTTCTGCTAACTCTTCTGTACTCGACTGAAGAAGCCTACTGTGTAGGCGAAACGTTTCGGAATAAAGATACCCAATTGCCTTACATGTGTCTTATTAATCAACCTGTCAGTACTGTATATCATTTTTATATTCACGTTTTCTTCCTCTTCTTAGCGTAACACTTATCAATTTTAATTGCTCTATCACGTTGAGACTATTCAGCCAGTCCAAGGCTTGTTGTAGGCATTCAGTAATTGTTTTTTGTTGATGTTTTGTATTGGACTTTTAATCACCCTTAATGACTCATACGGGGTTAGCGCTTCACGGCATACTGAACAGTTTCTCTTTGGAAAAAACCGTTAATGTAGATTTAAAATATTGTCGGGAGAAGTGCGAAGTCCTGTGGGTCCCGCTGGTAACATATCGTCAGAAAAAACATTTTGTTCCCTAATGCCTTTTCTCACTTTTTTTTCAAATAGTAAATCTCATTCGTTTAGCCCTTTCAGTTTCATTCCATTTACATTTTATAGCGTCAAAATTAATCTTTCACGAGGAACCCATCGCGACTACGAGTTACTTTTGCCTATTCTGTTATTTCGTCTCTTTCCACCACTGCATTCTTTCGTTTAGGTATTATTTGATTCAGTCGGCTACCTACCACTGTTACTTTGTAAGTTTGTGGCAGTGTCAAAAGATTTTTTTCCGTCAAGGAATGTGCAGTCAGCACATTCTTTTATTTTCTGTTTAATTTCCGCTAGTCTGGCCAGGATTTTTTATATTTTTTGAAAAACACTTTCTTCTGAATCAGCGCTGAAGCTTTAGTTGTTACTCTGCAATGCTTGCACGCACTCAGTTGATGAGTGTTTGAGTGGGTTCGATTTGCGTGTAGTACAAGTTAGCACGCGCACGCGTGTGTGTGTGTGTGTGTATGTGTGTGTGTGTGTGTGTGTGTGTGTGTGTGTGTGTGTGTGTGTGTGTGTGTGTGTGTGTGTGTGTGTGTGTGTGTGTGTGTGTGTGCTCGCGTACGTACATACAGATTTGTTATTGCACTTGTTAAGATTAAACTACAGACATTAGCTTGACCACCCCAGTAACATGTCTAAATCTCTCTGAAGTCTTTTCGGTACTCTCCTGTTCGCATTCTTCCCAATAGTTAATCCATCATTTGTAAATAGACACACACAGGATCCCATCTGTCAGGTCATTCATATATCTTTTAAACGTATTGACCCTAGTACTGATCCTTTGGGAACACCACCTTTTACTGTCATCCAGCTGGACACTTCCACCCTTACTATCACTCATTGTCTTCTATCAAAAACCTTTCGTGCGATCCAGGAAGACACCGCCTACCCATCCGTGTCTTTCTTGCTTTGTCTCGGTAACTCTCTCACCAGTCTTATATGGTTGGTCTGACAGAATCTCCCATCTCATAATCCATGTTGGTTTTCACTGACAAAATCATTCCTCTCTAGGTGCTCTACTATCCTCATCCTGATAATCTTTTTCAATTCTTTGAAAAGGATGATGCACATCGGCTATACTGACTGTCAGTTTAGCGCCTCTTGTCTGTCCCTCTTTTTAGGTATTGGGATGACATTAGTCAACTTCCTTCTTTCCGTTAGTTACCCCATCTAGCAATCTGTTGAAGATCTATAATGGCTCAGTGATTCCACTCATTCCCTTAGTATACATGAAGATAAGTTATCAGGTTTAAGTGTGTATGTGTGTGTGTGCACTCTCCTAATTCTCACCTAATTGTGGTTGCAGGGGTCGAGTCATATCTCCTGGCCCCACCTCTTCACTGGTCGCTACTAGGTCCTCTTCCTGCTCCATGAGCTTTATCATACCTCTTCTTAAAGATATGTAGGGATCTTGCCTCCACTACATCACTTCCCAGACTATTCCACTTCCTGACAACTCTGTGACTTAAGAAATACTTCCTAACCTCCCTGTGATTCATCTGAGTCTTTAACTTCTAACTGTGACCCCTTGTTGCTGTGTCCCATCTCTGGAACATCCTGTCCCTGTCCATCTTGTCGATTCCTCTCAGTATTTTATATGTCGTTATCATATCCCCCTATCTCTTCTGTCCTCCAGTGTCTTCAGGTGTGTGTATGTGTGTGTGTGTGTGTGTGTGTGTGTGTGTGTGTGTGTGTGTGTGTGTGTGTGTGTGTGTGTGTGTATGTGTGCGTTTGTGTGCGTTTGTGTGTGTTTGTTGTTGTGTGTGTGTGTGTGTGTGTGTGTGTGTGTGTGTGTGTGTGTGTGTGTGTGTGTGTGTGTGTGTGTGTGTGTGTGTTTAGCTCTGAAGATGTTGGTTGTGTTTGAGCCCTTGTGTTTACGGAGGGGTGAAAACTCGTATCCTGGTGATGCCTTTTATCAAATCGGCTGATATTTTACAGTGTCTTAATCTCTCGGGCCCTATTATACTTGCTCTTGAAACTGTGTATGTAATTTGCCTCCACAACCTCCTTGTCCTCTTGCATATTTACATTTTTTACCACCCTGAGAATAAATATGCATTTCTCAATACCCTTTGACTCTTCTGCGTTTTTAGTATTTGTCTATGCCCTCTCACTCATCCGTGTCTCATTTCAAATTGTCTGTCCTATTCAACCCTGCAAGTTATCATGTCTTTTCCTGTGTTCCAAGGTTTTCAAGTTGTGTGTGAATGTGTGCGCTTCTGGGGTACATGATGCATTTGTGCATCGTGAACATTTGTAGTAGTGTGTGGAAATTTTGGAGTGTGTGTGTTTGTGTGTGGGTATTTGCTGGTGAGTGTAGTTTGTGAGTTGTGTTTACTTGTCTGGTGTGGCTGGGTCTGCGTGTATCCTTGTGGTGTACATGTGTGCTCATTTGTGTAGGATTGTGTGAGAGAGGTTTGAAATCATGTGCATGTGTGTGAGGTGTGAAGAGGCTTGTGGTATGCGCTGAGTGAGTAATGTTGTCTGGTCTGGGGCAGTTGTTGTTGTTGGTTTATTCGTCAGGTAAAATCTCCTGACACGTTCTTAACTGTTAGATGACCCGTTCAGCAACCTATCCTCATATCACTACGTACGTGGTACTTAATCTCAATTTCTTAAACGTGAATTATTCAAACAGCGTTTTTTTTAAGTTTAGGATACATTAATTTATTTTATGATGTTGCTCCAATTCTATCTGTCCTCTTGAGAAGGGGTGTAAAGAGTTCCTCATTCTTTCAATATGAGGGAAAAAGTGCCGTGAGAGTACCAGAAGAAGGGGTCGTGGGTAAATTGACCGACAGGATTCGGCCTCCGTCTGTAGACGGAGACAAATGTGAGGGTGCAGTCATCTCAGACAATTTCTGTTAGGAAACCTTCCCAACGCTATGTTCATTAAATATGGTGGCAGGTGGGAGAAGAGCTACACCAATGTGAATTTTTAAGGGTTGAAGCGAGTGTAGAGGAGAGAGATTTTGGGAGACGTTAAGTGAGTGTTTAGAAACTCTTGAACCAAGTGAGAGAGTAATTGGTAGACAGGTAGAGGATCTAAATGCTAAAATAGGAGAAACAGTTAGAGAGGGTGTTTGGGGAGCCTTTGACTGAACTTTGTATAGAAAAGGTTTGGTTATAGATAATGCATATTTTTAAAAAAAAAAGAATAAATAAGTATACAAGATGTGATATAGGGCGTAATGACAGTAGTTTGTTGGACTATGTATTGGAAGATAAAAGACTGATGGGTAGACTTCAGGTTGTGCAAGTTCATAGAGGGGCCACAGGCATATTAGATCACTTTTTTAGTTGTAGCTACAGTGAGAATAGAATCAACAATTGAAGGTATATAAACTAAAGGAGGAGGCAGTTAGCGTAAGATATAAACAACTATTGGAAGAAAGATGGATTAGTGGGAGCATAGGCAATGAGGTTGAAGAGATACGGGGTAGATTTAAGAAAGTACTGTTAAAGTGTTCAGCAGAAGTTCTTGGTTACGGGAAAGTGGGTGCGGGAGGGATGAAGAGTGAGTGGTGGAATAATGAGGTAAAGGGGAGTAGTAAGAGAAAAAAAGTTAGCATATGAGAAGTTTTTACGAAGTAGAAGTGATACAAGGCAGGAGGAATATATGGAGAGAAAAAGAGAGCTTAAGTGAATGGTGATGGAATGTAAAAGGGGAGCAAATGAGAGAGTGGGTGAGATGTTATCAACAAATTATGCTGAGAATAAGAAAAAGTTTTGGAGTGAGATTAACAAGTTGAGAAAGCTTAGGGAATGAATGGATTTGACAGTTAAAAATAGGAGAAGAGAGCTATTAGACTGAGAGAGGTATCAGGACGATGGAGGGAATATTTAGAGGAACTTTTAAATGTTGATGAAGATAGGGAAGCTGTGATTTCGTGTATTGGGCAGGGAGGTATAACATCTTGTAGGAATGAGGAAGAACCAGTTGTGAGTGTGGGGGAAGTGCGTGAGGCAGTGGGTAGCATGAAATAGGGTAAAGCAGCTGGGATTATTGGGATAAAGACAGGAATGTTAAAAGCGGGTGGGGATATAGGTTTGCAGTTAGTAATGCTTTTATTTAACAAATCTATGTAAGATGGTAAAGTACCTAAGGATTGGCAAAGAACGTGAGTAGTTCCTTTGTATAAAGGCAAAGGGAACAAAAGAATGTAAGAATTATAGGGTAATAAACCTGTTGACTATACCTGGTGAAGCGTACGGCAGTTATTACTGAAAAAATTAAGAGTAAGACGGAGAGCAGGATCGCAGAGGAACAAGAAAGCTTTAGGAAGGGTAGGGGGGTGTAGATGAAGTGTTCACAGCGGAACATATAGATGAAGAGCATTTAGATAAAGGTAAAGAAGTTTTTGTGGCGCTTATGATTTGGAAAAAGCACATGATAGGATGAATAGGGGGCAATGTGGCAGATGTATGGAATAAGAGGCAGGCCACTGAAAACAGTGAAGATTTTTTACGACGAAGTGAGGCTCAGGCTAGAATTTGTAGGAGAGGAGATTATTTACCAGTAAAAGTAGTCCTTAGACAAGGATGTGTGATGTCACCATGGTTGTTCAGTATATTTATAGATGAGGTTGTAAGGCAAATGAATGCTCGGGTGTTGGCAAGAAGCGTGGGATTAATAGATAAAGAATCTAACACAAAGTGGGAGTTGTCACAGTTGCTCTTTGCTGATGACGCTGTGCTTTTGGGAGATTCCGAAGAGAAGTTGCAGAGGTTAGTGGATGGGTTTGATAGGGTATGTAAAAGAAGGAAATTAAAAGTGAACATAGGAAAGCGTAAGGTGATGAAGATAAAAAATTTAGGTAATGAAGGACTGGATATCAATTTGGAGGAAGGGAGTATAGAGGAAATGGCTGTATTTGAATATTTGGGAGTGGACTTGTCAGCAGATGAGTCTATGAAAGAGGAGGTGAATCACAGACCTGATGAGAAAATGAAGGCGAGTGTTGCACCGAGGAGTCTGTGGAGACGAAGAGCGACATCCATGGAACCAAAAAGGGGAATGTATGAGAGTATAGTCATACCAACACTCTTATATGGGTGTGAAGCATTGATGGTGAATGTTGCAACAAGGAGAAGGCTGGAGGCAGTGGAGATGTCGAGTCTGAGGGCAATGTGCAGTGTGAATATAATGCAGAGAATTCATAGTTTGGAAATTAAGAGGAGGTGTAGGGTTACTAAAAGTAATATCCAGACGGCTGAGGAGGGGTTGATGAGATGGTTCTGACGTTTAGAGAGGATGTAACGAAATAGAATGGTTACGATACTATATGTACTGCTTGTGGAGGGTAGTACCCCAAACGGGGAGTAAAATGATATTAACTCTGAGGCACCCACACCATCAAGGTACAACACCTAACTCCGCTGGATGCGTGATCTTTGTAGGACTGAATGGTCCAGTGGGTTGGAGTGTCGTGAATTTTCGCTCACCATGAGGCGGACTAAAACAGCATGGGTTCGATCCCCCGGCTAGTCGCATTGTTGAAATAAATATATACATGTTGTGCCGAATAGGTAAAACTGGTCAGTTAGCAAGAACTCATTTAAAATTAAATCCTTTCTAACATTTTCTCTTATATGTTTAAAATATATTTTTTTCATTTATGTTAATGTAAAAATAAATAATTTTGTACCATAACCTTAGAAAATTTACCTAAACTTATTATAAGAAGCGCAATTTAATTTAGCCTAATCCAACAATATATATATTAGATAAGTTTACAACAATTTAATAATAAACACAATAAAATATATTTTTTCGTTAGGTTCCGAATGATTTTTGCTAAATGATTGCATACACTTGCATACGCTTGCCTTATTCGGCAAGAAGAGCGTTTCTATTTAAGCCAAAATCGCAAGGAACCATGGTTCCTTGATAATGTGAGAAGTCACGACAGCGCTTGGAATTTCACTATTCTTTCACAGCGGTTGTTTTGCATATTCTGATATCACCTGTTTACTGTGATCTTATTGCATATATATATATATATATATATATATATATATATATATATATATATATATATATATATATGCATATATATATATATATATATATATATATATATATATATATATATATATATATATATATATATATATATATATAATGTGTGTGTGTGTATCACACACACACATACATACACACATATATATACACACATGCGTGTACATGCATTGTAGAGAACGGAATATATTAGCGTGTAACTTGAATTTAATTACATTTGATCTGTCTACATGTAGATTAAACAAACAGGCTAATATATAATCTGTTACCCGAGCTAATGACTAAATCCTTCTCTCTCTCTCTCTCTCTCTCTCTCTCTCTCCCTCTGTCTCTCTGTCTCTCTCTCTCTCTCTCTCTCTCTCTCTCTCTCTCTCTCTCTCTCTCTCTCTCTCTCTCTCTCTCTCTCTCTCTCTCTCTCTCCCTCCCTCTGTCTGTCTGTCTGTCTGTCTCTCTCTCTCTCTCTCTCTCTCTCTCTCTCTCTCTCTCTCTCTCTCTCTCTCTCTCTCTCTCTCTCTCTCTCTCTCTCTCTCTCTCTCTCTCTCTCTCTTGCTGTCGCTGATAAGCTGGACAGGTTGAAGAGCAGATCAACAAAGCTTGTAGAAGAGATTCCGAGTACTTAACCAGCTCCTCATTAGGTAATAGATTTCAGAAAGGTATCTAAATAATTCAGACTCTGGACAAAAATGACTAGAACACAAAGTTGAATTTGAAGGGCATAATTTTCCCAAAAGGTTACAATTAACTCCATGAAACTCCAAAGCAAGAGGTGCAATACAGATGTTATAAAAAATAATAGAAGAATATAGCACAATAAAGCAGACTTTCAAGGATCACAACAGTGCAACGATCGCAAGTGCAAAGAAAATGATAGGATGGATAATGAGAACGTTCAAAACGAGAGATGCCAAGCCAATGATGATCCTTTTCAAATCACTTGTTCTCTCTAGGCTGGAATACTGCTGTACATTAACATCTCCATTCAAAGCAGGTGAAATCGCAGATCTAGAGAGTGTACAGAGATCCTTTACTGCACGTATAAGTTCTGTCAAGCACCTTAACTACTGGGAACGCTTGGAAGCACTTGACTTGTACTCGTTGGAACGCAGGAGGGAGAGATATATCATAATCTACACTTGGAAAATCTTGGAAGGAATGGTCCCAAATCTGCACACAGAAATCACTCCCTACGAAAGTAAAAGACTGGGCAGGCGATGCAAAATGCCCCCAATAAAAAGTAGGGGCGCCATTGGTACACTAAGGAAAACACCATAAGTGTCCGGGGCCCAAGACTGTTCAACAGCCTCCCATCAAGCATTAGGGGAATTTCCAATAAACCCCTGGCTGCCTTCAAGAGAGAGCTGGACAGATACCTAAAGTCAGTGCCGGATCAGCCGGGCTGTGGCTCGTACGTTGGACTGCGTGCGGCCAGCAGTAACAGCCTAGTTGATCAGGCCCTGATCCATCGGGAGGCCTGGTCATGGACCGGGCCGCGGGGGCGTTGATCCCCGGAATAACCTCCAGGTAACCAGTATTGGATTAATTTAGACACATTGCAATTTGCTGGCCGAAAGAACATAAGAATGGAGGAACACTGCAACAGGCCTACTGGCCCAAACTAGGCAAATCCTTCTCTAAACCAATCATTCCCACCCACCAACTTGTCCAACCTTTTCCCAAAGTTTCCCACGAATTAGATTCAGTTTCTCGGATACTAATCAAACCCAACCCTTCTCACTCTGGAAACCAGACGTTAGTTTACTAACATTTACTGCAACTGTCCTCCTGTAACCAACAGCCCTTACAGTGCGCTCCAGCATTACATTCTTAATGCTACAACACTTCAACATCTCAAAAACGTAACAGTGTACTTGTCAGTACACTGGCGAAAATGGTCCCTTCCCTTTTTACTAGACGTAGAGATCACAGGGAAAGTGTTCACCTTGCTGACTTTTGCAACACACTTTTCTGTCATGATAGACCTATAAGGTGGTCCTCTGTCAGAATTAGCTATTCCTTGTCTAGGTCTTATAGACACTGTCTTGTAGTCTCAACCCTTATATCTCTAACAATGGAAATAAAATGGTATAAAATACCGATTAATGCGATAAATTCAGATTAATGGAATAAAATACCGATTAATATGATTAATACAGATTAATGTGATCCTTTATTGAGAACGTTTCGCCCACACAGTGGGCTTCATCAAGTCACAAACAGATCTTCATTACCAGCAAAAGACAGGACAAGCGTCAATCCTCTGCAGGGGTATACACAATCCCTTGCAATGACTGCAGAAAATTATACGTCGGTGAAACATTCAGAGACCTCCAAACACGTATTTCAGAACACCAGTACGCAGGCAGACCTGACGATCCAAGGAATGCCTGTGTTCTACATTTAAATTCCTACAACCATTTAATCAACTACATATACGCAAGACTTATCGCCAGAGAAGACAACACTCATTACCGAAGGTTCCTGGAATCCTCACTTATCTGTATATCCAAAAATTTCAACCAGAACAACGGCTTCTATAACATAGCTGAACCCCTTGCCAAGACGCTTCTTCATCGCTATCCCACATCCCATGATGCAACATATGGGAAGATTCCCATATGTTGCATAAGTATCTCAATCTTCAACTTGCCGGCTTTCAAAACCATTCATCACAACTGTCGGACACTGCATCATCATGGGATCTTGATACAAAGAATTCTTCAAAATTTTTCCAACCTTTGGACGAAGACCTACTTCGAGTAGTGGATGGTACCACTATGACCCCGCCTCCTCCTGCTTCGCCTCACCTGACTACAGTATATAAGCCACGTCTACGGCCCTATGTTGTACATTCTACAAGATTGATGGACTGAACACATCGACTCCAGGCTGAGGGACTGATTCCCTCAAACTCCTCTTCTTCTTACACCTTTCTGCTTTGTACTGGACTGATGAAGCCACTGTGTGGCGAAACGTTTCCTCAATAAAGATTCCCATATGTTGCATAGGTGTCTCAATCTTTAACTTGTCGGTTTTCAAAACCATTCATCACAAGAATGGAGGAACACCGCAGAAAATCTCCTCATATCCAATCTCTTTTAAAAGCTGCCCTTCTCGGAAGACTGTCCCTTGGAGACACCTGACCCAGCATTCTCCACCTGACGCCATCCTATAAATACTCACGTACCTTTTACCCAGGTAGATCTCTTTGTGACTTGATATAGCCCACTGCGTGGGCGAAACGTTGTCAATAAAGAATCATAGTGATCTGCTTTAGTGTTTATATTTCCATATCCCTAACAAGAATTTTGTTCCCAGTATTGTTTGTTATTGTTTGACATAGCTCGACAACGCTTTACTTGACCTGACGATGACCTTTTTCCCTCACATTTTTACCTAATCGGTCTTCTGACCCTCTCCTTAACACTTCACCTCACCTAGCCTCTGACTTTCTCTTCTCTTTTACTAAGACATTCCAGAGACGTAATCTAAAGATTTCTATCCAAAATGTGAGTTGTTAAGATATAAAGATTACTTAGTTCGTTCAGTATTAAAATCAAGAAGCCACAGTGTTCAATTTTTTTGTCATACGTGAAGCTGAAGGGACACAAGACAGTTTTTCAGAGTGGAAGAACAAAGGAATGAATGAAGAGGACGTTGTATGTGCTACAAAATAAATTAAAAAAAGTTATTAATTACTGAATACAGAATATCAGCAGTTTTGTTACTGTGTTTGTAAATATACAATTACACACACACACACACTCATACATTCTATTATTATTATGTATACTGCTACATATACTACTACTACTGCTACCATTCCTACTGCTAATCCATTAGCTGCACTTGTGCCCTTTACACATATACTTTGTCACACACCCCACATGATATAGTGTAAATTCCTGCATTTGTGCCAGAATCATGCTTGGGTTTTTGTACAAGGTTCCTAACAGTAGTTGAAGAGCTGGTAAATATTTTAGCCAGTTTTCTGTCAAACATTTTTGAAACGTTAATGACAATGTTGCTGACCGGTAAAACGATGTAACTTGGAGGCTTTTCTTCAACTTGATTGGTGTTGGTCTTGTTGAGGATACGTGTCGCACGTTTCCTACAGTCATATATGAAGTGTAGGGGAAAGTGTAGTGAACTAAAAGAACTGGTGATGTATGTGCATTCTTCTTCGAGGAACTGCGGACTGGAAATACTGTAGGCCCTCAGAAAGAAGCTAGTAACTACCCACACGACACTTCACCTGACTCCTGCCACTATATATATACGCGTTTTCTTAGTTTTCTCTGTAATAGGACTGAAGAAGTCACTTGTGGCGAAACATTTCTTTTAATAAATGCTCTGAACTGTACATAAGTGTCTTTTTCCACACTTCTACTACTACTACTACTACTACTACTATTTCTTTTACTACTACTACTAGTATCAATTGGCATTACAATACCCTCTGTGTGATTCCAGTTACCTTTTTCGATTAACTACTTGAAAAATTACTCAATTTCTAGATACTTAAACCTTTAACTAGCTCTCCGAATATTTTTATTTTTTAAAGAAAGAAGGCAATTTTCTATGTGTAATAACACACAAGTTTTAGTGGCAGTACTTATGGAGATATAAGGCGACAAAGTTGGCACTAGATGCTCCTGTGATGGCAACTTGGAGTCCTGCTGCTTGCAGAAGTCTTGCCATATATTTTTTCTTTTTTAATTTACATTATTTTTATGTTCTGATAATTACAATATATTGTAGTTCTTGTAATTATATAGGTAATTTTATACCCCAATGGAAATAAATCACTTTAACTTTTCTGGGTTATCCTAGGGTTTTCTACACGTATGCTGCTATGTAGGATATTCTATGTAATTGTATTTGTGTATACCTGAATAAACTTATGTTGCAACCCCTGAATGGGTTGCAATGTATATTATGTATATATATTACATGTATATTACCTTTTCATATAATTTTATATTGCTTATATTTGCGATAATAGCTAAATCGTAAATATATTGCTTTATATTATTATTTGACTTAGTTATGTTGTTAGGTAGGATGTAACACATATATTATGTGCTCATAGTTCAAGTCTTGATTGTCTAACTACTGTAATTGTCGCTCTTTGCTCGGTACTCTGCCGGCTTTTGTTGCTGAGCTGCAGCTGTCCACGGAGCTATCACGTGATCGAGGGGGGTTGTTCTCATCTCGCCTGAAGTATTCAGTCTGGTCTAGACTCTCTTGGTGGTTGGATGTATTCCAGACAAGAAGTGCCTAAATCTCCCTTATAGGCCCTTGTTGGAAGATCGTCTCTGTCTCATTATTATTGTTGTTAGTTCTGGAGACTGTTCACAGAACATTGTATAGACTTAGGGATTTTCGACGTTGTACTGAGGTTGTGTGTCGCATAGACACTCTGAGTAACTCAGGTCCTGAGCTGTAGCTTCTGACCTAACTTGTACTGGTATCTGTGTATTATCACAGTCGGTGATTTTCTTGTGCTGAACTTAGATTCAGTATTATGGGAGTTTTGTGACTTTTGTGGAGGATCTGCTGATGGTCCCTACTTAGTGTCGTTATATTATCTACTTGTTCCTGATTTTGTGTCGCAGTTGTTTGTTATATTGCTATTGGGCTTAGTATTCTTTTTGTTGTTCAAGCAGACTGTTCTGATTGCCAGTTGGTCAAGAAGTTAGTTTATTTGAGGACTTTGTCAGTCACTTGTTTAAGTCTAGTCGAGTCGTGAGACATAGCGAACTACTTAGAGCACTTACACACATACACATAATTATTTGTATATTGTATTATTAAATGTTAATGTACCAGACGGTACTTAAGACATAAAAATGTGATATGTGCTTTCAACACAATAATATTGTACACGAGAGAAGTGATTAATATTATTTTTATTATTGTGATTAATTTAATTTAATTTAATTTAATATACGCCTAGACAACTTAATAAATGTATTAAATTTTAATTTCTCTAGTTAGTAGCCTACTAGTTGTAATCCTGAAGCACTATTGAATCATACTGAATTCTAATGGATAATTGGACAAGGATACTGACTAATTGTTACGAAAACCCAGTAACAGGCTGGATGCTAGAAGGGCTGTCCTTTCTAGTATTCACTGGAGATCTCTAAGCTTTTAGAATCGCGTTTTTTGTAACACTTCCTTAATATTAGGTAAGGAAATAGTAATTAAACAATCACAAACACACTGAAAGGTAAATATGTTCACTTGCCTTGCTCACATACTGCGAGTATTAGATAGAAATATATAAATTATTTATAGGTGGTGCATGTTTCTTTATTCTCACTGTGTCACATACATAAACAAGTCTGGCTCTGTTTGTTTATTTGTCTATGTTTCTGTTTCTCTCTACCTGTCTCTTTGCCTGTGTGTGTGTCTGCTTATTTCTCTCTCTGTCTGGTTGTCTCTCTGTCTCAGAGAGCTGATCAAGAATCAACAGGTATTACACACATTGCAGAGTCGTCACGTTTGAGCAAGTGGAAATGCGTATTACTTGCCACAATCAGGCTTTCGCTAAATATCTACAAGCACAGTATAGCACTTTGTCTGGCTTTTTGGGTTATCCTTGGTAATTTACACTGTATGTTAACTGTACTTAAGTGTACTTGTGCTTAAAGAAACTTAGTCCTTGATTCTGGTTCATGACCGGCTCTCTCTGAGACAGAGAGAGGCAGACACAGACAGAAAGAGACAGAGACAGAGCTAGAGCTTGCCAACCAAAATCAGACAGCCAGCAAACCAGCCAACCAACCAGCTGAACATGTATTACACATGTTGCAGAAGCGTTTCTCTCTACTTGGGGCATAGGTGACAGGACATTCTGGCAGAATGACACTACCAGTGTTAGCAAAATTGAAAGAATGTGGCACAAATGTTGCACATGGGTTATTATCTAAGTTTTTGATATTTGCTTGGCCACTTGTGGCCACATCCATCTTAAAGCCACTAAGCTCGGGGTCAACATCACTTTCGTCCTAAAAAGAGTGTTAATACAACATGGCATTAGTGAATCCCTGGTGTTTGCCACCCTGTTTACTCTAGCTGGCTCCCAATTGAACTGGTGCTCCCATAAGGTACTAAGTGGTCCCAGATACTTTTAATGCTGCACACACTGAGTATTAAGACCCACTCTGTACTGCCTAGGCCTATCAGGCCTCTGGCGCCAATCTTGAAGGCAGGAAAAATAAAACGTTCATCTACGTTTGGAGTGCTAGCTGTACAAACGTAGATCTATATTTGGACAGTTAAAGGGTTAAATGGCCTTCCAGCTAGAGCGAGGAAATCTAATTCTCTCTCTCTCTCTGTCTCTCTCTCTCTCTGTCTCTCTCTCTCTCTGTCTCTCTCTCTGTCTCTCTCTGTCTCTGTCTCTCTCTCTCTGCCTCTGTCTGTCTCTGTATCTGTCTGTCTGTCTCTCTCTGTCTCTCTCTCTCTCTCTTTTTTTTTTACACAGGGTTTGACAAGGTTAAGGATCCCTAGCTTTATTGACAGCTATATTACAGGTTAAGGATTCCTAACTTTATTGGCAAGCTAAGAGCTGTTACCTACATCAGCTCATTTGAAAGCATTTTTATTGTTATGAGACATACAAGTAGGGAACAGGATGAAGTTGGAGCCATCTGTGGGCCAGCATTTTCATTTGATCAACTGACTTTATCTCGTTGACATCATTATGCTGTACGAATGTGTTCCATACTCGAGTCAGCCTGGGTATGTATGATCTCAGATGGAGTGATGTTCTGGAGAAGGGTACAGCCAGAGTGAAGTTGCTTCTTTCTGCCCGTCTTGTGGCATAAAAGCTTGTTTCACGCTGTCCTCGAAGTGGATCCAAGTGTGGTATTTTGACAATATTGGCCTTGTACATAACAGTAAGGCCACCCACATCCCTCCTATGTTGAAGGCTCTGCTGAAATGACAGATCTATCCAGGATGGGTCCAGGCGAGAGATGAGACGTCTTGCTCTGTTCTCTACTCTGTCAAGCAGTCGCAGATGAGAGGGGGAGCAGGCAAACCAAGAAAGTGGAGCATACTCAAGGTGTGAGCGTACTTGTGCCTCGTACAGGATCTTGCAACCCCTACTGTCAAGCAGATGCGAGATACGGCGAAGTGCTGTAAGCTTCCTGGCTGCCTTGTTTGCAAGATTTACAACATGGTTCTTCATGGTTAGTTTGGAGTCAAATTTCACCCCAAGGATATCAACTTCTTCTCCAGGTGCCAACATCCTCCCATTCATCCTTACTACTCTATCTCTCTCTCTCTCTCTCTCTCTCTCTCTCTCTCTCTCTGTCTTTGTCTCTGTCTCTCTGTCTCTCTCTCTCTCTCTCTCTCTCTCTCTCTCTCTCTCTCTCTCTCTCTCTCTCTCTCTCTCTCTCTCTCTCTCTCTCTCTCTCTCTCTCTCTTTCTTTCTCTGTCTCTCTCTCTCTCTCTCTCTCTCTCTCTCTCTCTCTCTCTCTCTCTCTCTCTCTCTCTCTCTCTCTCTCTCTCTCTCTCTCTCTCCCCCAATTAAATTCTATTTTTCCTTGCGTTATTCACCGGTATTATGTCTTTTTTGCGACTCGTGTCAGAATGTATTTGCATTAATGAGTGACTAATTCTGCATCTAAAAAGTGTTACAGATTTATCATATAATTTATGAAGCCGATCTCATTCAAAAGTCATAATTAACACTAATACCGAAGTATATTTTACGCTAAATTTGAAAGTTGGCGATGTTTAGCTTTACCGCGGCCTCTCTCTCGGTTATATGCTTACGAACTCTGTTATTTTGTTTTCTGTCGCTCAGGCACTGATTCACTGGACGACCACATATTCCCAGATGCTCTTATAATTTGTGGCTTTGTCTCTGAAGTACCACATCGAGTGCTTCCCTGCATTCCAGGAAGATACATTTCATCCTTGTCGTGTTTTATATCTGCGACACTCGTAAAACTCTAGAAAGTTTCTGAAACATATTTAATATGTTTTGAATCGTTTTAATTTACTCTGGCAAGTTTTTTTTCTGAAGGTGTTCGAATGCCCTTCTTTTCACTGGCTCTTCCAGAAGTTTACATAGAAGCCATGTCAGTGGTAATGACTTAGTGTATCATGCCTACCCCTTCATTTACTTGTTGCACTGTCTATAAAGACTGGCTGATGATTTTACATCATGCAATAGCTTATGTGCTCCTTCTCTCAGTATCAATGTATGATTCCGTGTCGGATCCCACTGTTGTTATACACTGATAATTCAGTAGTGTCACCAATTCGTTTTTTAGCGTGTCGATTTTTCTAACGCTAGCCTGTCTATCCTTCCTTCCTTCTCCTGCTTTTAGCCAGCTTCTCACATTCTTTTATGAAAGCATCACAAAATCTTCCATTTAGAACTCGTATGTTTATTTATTGTCTTTCATAAGAGATCCTCCTTGCGTCTTCAGCCATATTACTTGGCCCATTACAATTATTCTCTTCAGTTTGTGGCAGTGAAGCATCTTCGTCTTTTTACGCGTTGATGTTATATCATTCATAAATTGTCTTTCAGCTTACTTCATATTCTCCAGTAATTATTTCCAGTTCTCCTGCACGTTTCTCTAGTTTTTATCGCTCTCCTTTTTAGGTATGTGTTTACGCCCTCTTGCATCTCATCATGTTTCATTTACGTTTCTAACTGAACACTGGACTCTCTCTCTGCTTTGTTTTTATTCTTTTCTTGGGGTAAATCTTTCTGACTCCTTGAAATTTGCGTCTGTTTCCTCTATCGTCGTTATTTTGCAATCCTTTCCCAAACTAATTCTTTTCAATATTTTTTATAATTAAACAGAACCTACTTTTGTTATCTAATTTTATGTTTATCATCATCTGCCTGATATATAAGAACATAAGAAAGGAGGAACACTGCAGCAGGCCTGTTGGCCCATTCTAGGCAGGTCCTACTCCAGACTTAGTACTACATGACTGCCAGCACCTAACAACTCTGCATAATTAATTTCTCCTGTGCCCAATTCCTCTCAGCTAAACACATGGTAAAGTCTTTCCTGCTCATCTTCTCTCGTTCATATTGTTTCAAAATCCATGTTATATCCAAAAGTTCTTTATTCCTGCCTCCATTATTTCGTTATCCACGTTCCACGTCCTCTGTGTTGGTCTCGATTCTCACAGGGAATTTCACTATGGTTAAAAGTATCCAATAATAATCGTGTAAAGATTTATTGCTTCTTGTTCTTACCGCTGTTGTGTTGACTGATGTAGCCCAGCTGTTCTTACTATACTCTGCTCTTGTGAAGTAATGGTAACCCACGGTATCTCATGAACAACTCTTCAGCCACTTCTTTATCTCCTAAATATTTTTTGAACTCTTCGGTTTCACCCGTTAAGTGTATTAAACTTCAGTGGTTTCTGATACATAATCTGTGTTTTTAATTATTTTTTCTCGCTACTTGCTACCTCTTAGTGTTTCATAGCCATAAGGACTAGCATGATTTTGGTATGAATGCAGAAAATACATTATATATATTCTTAAAATGTCATGATATGTGAAAAGGAAATTGCAAGATAAGAAAATATTTGCTGTAAGAAGATTTAACACTGACCTCAGTGACAGGTCCTACATTATTAAGAAGAATATTCCGTTAAAGTATAAGGTTTAGGGAAGAAAGTTTACGAATTCAAGTAGTTATTTAATGGATTAAATTTAATTAGAAAATTAATACACAGTGAAATTGAGAGTTGTTAATAGAATGAAATCAATAAACAGGAATAAAGAAATGAATATATATATATATATATATATATATATATATATATATATATATATATATATATATATATATATATATATATATATATATATATATATATATATATATATATATATGAACATCAAAATGGTATACAATACAGACAGGTTGGTAGGTAAGACACATAGACAACAGTTAGGCAACTTTATTCCGAAACGTTTCGCCTACACAGTAGGCTTCTTCCTGACTATGGAACTGAACTTCTCCAGGCCGAGGGACTGACAACCTCAAATTCTACGACTTCAAGGGTGATGTACTGATTACATCGTCTTCACTTCTGTACTGTTCCTGCCTACTTTCTGTGTTCGACTGAAGAAGCCTACTGTGTAGGCGAAACGTTTCGGAATAAAGTTGCCTAACTGTTGCCCATATATATATATATATATATATATATATATATATATATATATATATATATATATATATATATATATATATATATATATATATATATATATATATATATATATATATATATATATATATATATATATATATATATATATATATATATATATATATATATATATATATGTATATATATATAATAGACTTCAGGATGTACATGTTTATAGAGGGGCCACAGATATATCAGATCACTTTTTAGTTGCAGCTACACTTAAAGTAAAAGGTAGATGGGATACAAGGAGAATAGAAGCATCAGATAAGAGAGAAGTGAAGGTTTATATACTAAAAGAGGAGGTTACCTGGAGGTTACCTGGAGGTTATTCCGGGGATCAACGCCCCCGCGGCCCGGTCCATGACCAGGCCTCCCGATGGATCAGGGCCTGATCAACTAGGCTGTTACTGCTGGCCACACGCAGTCCGACGTACGAGCCACAGCCCGGCTGATCCGGCACTGACTTTAGGTATCTGTCCAGCTCTCTCTTGAAGGCAGCCAGGGGTTTATTGGCAATTCCCCTAATGCTTGATGGAAGGCTGTTGAACAGTTTTGGGCCCCGGACACTTATGGTGTTTTCTCTTAGTGTACCAATGGCGCCCCTACTTTTCATTGGCGGCATTTTGCATCGCCTGCCCAGTCTTTTACTTTCGTAGGGAGTGATTTCTGTGTGCAGATTTTTGACCATTCCTTCCAAGATTTTCCAAGTGTAGATTATGATATATCTCTCCCTCCTGCGTTCCAACGAGTACAAGTCAAGTGCTTCCAAGCGTTCCCAGTAGTTAAGGTGCTTGACAGAACTTATACGTGCAGTAAAGGATCTCTGTACACTCTCTAGATCTGCGATTGGAGGCAGTTAGGGTAAGATATAAACAACTATTGGAGGATAGATGGGCTAATGAGAGCATAGGCAATGGGCTCGAAGAGGTATGAGGTAGGTTTAAAAATGTAGTGTTAGAGTGTTCAGCAGAAGTTTGTGGTTACAAGAAAGTGGGTGCGGGAGGGAAGAGAAGCGATTGGTGGAATGATGTAAAGAGAGTAGTTAGGGAGAAAAAGTTAGCATATGAGAAGTTTTTACAAAGTAGAAGTGATACAAGGAGGGAAGAGTATATGGAGAAAAAGAGAGAGGTTGAGAGAGTGGTGAAGCAATGTAAAAAGAGAGCAAATGAGAGAGTGGGTGAGATGTTATCAACAAATTTTGTTGAAAATAAGAAAAAGTTTTGGAGTGAGATTAACAAGTTAACGAAGTCTAGAGAACAAATGGATTTGTCAGTTAAAAATAGGAGAGGAGAGTTATTAAATGGAGAGTTAGAGGTATCTGGAAGATGGAGGGAATGTTTTGAGGAATTGTTAAATGTTGATGAAGATAAGGAAGCTGTGATTTCGTGTATAGGGCAAGGAGGAATAACATCTTGTAGGAGTGAGGAAGAGCCAGTTGTGAGTGTGGGGAAAGTTCGTGAGGCAGTAGGTAAAATGAAAGGGGGTAATGCAGCTGGGATTGATGGGATAAAGACAGAAATGTTGAAAGCAGGTGGGGATATAGTTTTGGAGTGGTTGGTGTTATTATCTAATAAATGTATGGAAGAGGGTAAGGTACTTAGGGATTGGCAGAGAGCATGCATAGTTTCATTGTATAAAGGCAAAGGGGACAAAAGAAAGTGCAAAAATTATAGGGGGATAAGTCTGTTGAGTATACCTGGTAAAGTGTAAGGTAGAGGTATTATTAAAAGAATTAAGAGTAAGACGGAGAATAGGATAGCAGATGAACAAGGAGGCTTTAGGAAAGGTAGGGGGTGTGGACCAGGTGTTTACAGTGGAACAGTATTTAGATAAGGCTAAAGAGGTTTTTGTGGAATTTATGGATTTGGAAAAGGCGTATAACATGGCGGATAGGGGAGCAATGTGGCAGATGTTGCAGGTGTATGGTATAGGAGGTAGGTTACTGAAAGCAGTGAAGAGTTTTAACGAGGATAGTGAGACTCAAGTTAGAGTATGTAAGGAAGAGGGAGATTATTTCCCAGTAAAAGTAGGCCTTAGACAAGGATGTGTGATGTGACCGTGGTTGTTCAATATATTTATAGATGGGGTTGTAAGAGAAGTAAATGCGAGGGTCTTTGCAAGAGGCGTGGAGTTAAAAGATAAAGAATCACACATAAAGTGGGAGTTGTCACAGTTGCTCTTTGCTGATGACACTGTGCTCTTGGGAGATTCTGAAGAGAAGTTGCAGAGGTTGGTGGGTGAATTTGGTAGGGTATGTAAAAGAAGAAAATTAAAAGTGAATACAGGAAAGAGTAAGGTTATGAGGATAAAAAGATTATGTGATGAAAGATTGAATATCAGATTGGAGGGAGAGAGTATGGAGGAGGTGAATGTATTCAGATATTTGGGAGTGGACGTGTCAGCGGATGGGTCTATGAAAGATGAGGTGAATCATAGAATTGATGAGGGGAAAAGGGTGAGTAGTGCACTTAGGAGTCTGTGGAGACAAAGAACTTTGTCCTTGGAGGCAAAGAGGGGAATGTATGAGAGTATAGTTTTACCAACGCTCTTATATGTGTGTGAAGCATGGGTGATGAATGTTGCAGCGAGGAGAAGGCTGGAGGCAGTGGAGATGTCATATCTGAGGGCAATGTGTGATGTGAATATAATGCAGAGAATTCGTAGTTAGGAGGAGGTGCAGGATTGCCGAAACTGTTGTCCAGTGGGCTGAGGAAGGGTTGTTGAGGTGGTTCGGACATGTAGAGAGAATGGAGCGAAACAGGATGACTTCAAGAGTGTATCAGTCTGTAGTGGAAGGAAGGCGGGGTAGGGGTCGGCCTAGGAAAGGTTGAATGGAGGGGGTAAAAGAGGTTTTGTGTGCGAGGGGCTTGGACTTCCTGCAAGTATGCGTGAGTGTAGTTGATAGGAGTGAATGGAGACAAATCTTTTTAATACTTGACTTGCTGTCGGAGTGTGAGCAAAGTAACATTTATGAAGGGATTCAGGGAAACCGGCAGGCCGGACTTGAGTCCTGGAGATGGGAAGTACAGTGCCTGCACTCTGAAGGAGGGGTGTTAATGTTACAGCTTTAAACTGTAGTGTAAAGCACCATTCTGGCAAGACAGTGATGGGGTGAATGATGGTGAAAGTTTTTTTCTTTTTCGGGCCACCCTGCCTAGGTGGGAATCGGCCAGTGTGTTAATAATAGCAATACATTCGCAAACAGGCGATCTTAACAATTCAGAAAAAAACACACAGGGATGTAAATCTTTAGCTAGAGATCCTTTCACACTCCCGTGTGTCTGCTGGAGCTATGCAGTGTTGCAAGACAGCAACATTGCATAGATCCTGACGACGTACGAGAGTGCGAAATATTTATAACCAAAGATCTTACCGCTTCAGCTGTGATACAAAGACATATACATCTTATATCTTGCAATGTACTGAATATATGCCGAGAGTTTAATCCCGTTTTAGCATTTAACATGTTTATGGCTGAGTGTCTTTGCCAGATTAAGAAGTAAATATAAGGAAGTCACGAGAAGTGGGGTTGAGCGTAGGTATCTGTTAAGGAAGTTTGCCTCGACCCCGGGGACAACGAGCAGAGGAAAGCATGATGCACGCAAATTGCAATCAGATTCTTTTTCCTTCCGTCCATTGAAGCGTTTACTTTTTATCCCCTTCATATACTTTCTTTAGTGATGCGATCAATGTTCCGGGGAGAGCAAATGTAGAAAAAATCGGAAGAGGAAAAGCAAGAGGAGTAGGAGTGGAAGAGGTACTAATTTAAAGAAGAAGCTAAATAAGAGGAGATAGTTGATGAGACAGAGGGGAAAATAAGAAAAACTGGAAGAAGAAAATGTATTTTTTGGTTTTTGGGGAATTACAGACTCCGCAAATGATGCTGGGATCTACGAAAGACGTTGGGCCACTGCCAGAGTGCAAAGGAATTTCTAGTAACACAGGATAAAGAGCAAGAGAAACCAAGTTTCACTTTTTAATTCTTATTCGTGCTTCCGAGTGATCTGATTACCACTTTTCAGTCGGTTAGGCATAGAATCAGACAGTTTTCTTTTATAAGTCAAATTCATTTCTTGAATTCAGATTCTTTTTCATCTCTTCGGACAAGCGTTTCAATAATGATGTTTGTCGAATGGAGTTTTGCTTTCATTTTGTATATTTTTTGAAGGGACTGCAAGATTTTTTTTTTTTCCCCTGATTCGACATATGGAACGAGACACTGGCTTGTATATAATGTGTGGTGCCATAAATCTTGTGAAATGTGAGGAAATGTTCCTTAAGCTCATCTGTGTGTAAAGACTCCTCAAATAATAGGTCGCATGCGACTCATCATTTACGGAGACTTTTTTGCATATGTTACTAATTTTTTTTGCATATTTAAATTCATTACCATTTTTTTTCACCTATGTATCTTCTGATGGCATTGTTTGGTATTATGCTTATTCCTGTCTTTATTACAGCAGGAGAGAGTACACAGACATTAATAAGCGTCACAGTGAACTACGTAGAACTGAATAATAACACGAATGCAACACTCAGCTAAGAAACTAAACTTTAAATATTACTTGAAGGGCCAAGAACAAAATTTTTAATAGGGTGACTTAAAATAGCAAGATAGGTGTTTAATTTTTGTGCTTGCAAACCTGCAAGTATAGATGTTTGTGTGTATCATTTTACGTGCGTGCGTGCATGCGTGTGTTAGTTACCAGTTGTCATAGGCACTTGTCGATAAATATTTGGCGTGTGTGTGTGTGTGTGTGTGTGTGTGTGTGTGTGTGTATGTGTATCTATTTGTGTGCCTGTGTGTGTGTGTGCTTACCTAATTGTGGTTACAGGTGTCGAGTCACTGTGTGTGTGTGTGTGTGTAGTACTAGTAGTAGTAATTACTAGTTGCCAGACGCACTTCTCGACAGACACTTGGCCTGTTGTTTGTGGTATGATTGTGTGTGTGTGTATGTGTGTGTGTGTGTGTGTGTGTGTGTGTGTGTGTGTGTGTGTGTGTGTATGTGTAAGTGTGTGTGCTTGCATGTAAGTATGCATTCGTGTATATATGTAAACATGTTCTATATACGCACTTGTGTGTATGCATTTTATGCTATCACTGCTGCACTGCAGTAACTACAGTTCCTGTGTTTTTATCCCTAACGTTTCTGAAATAAGAAATGAAGCAGGTGTTGAGGAGTACACAGGAGCAGTGTTCACTGGGCTGGTGAAGAGTAACAGAGAGCGGCGGCTTCCTCTGCAGTAGCACCGCGCCTGAGGGCCGCACCAGGGTTAAGTACAGAGTTTAATCTCCTTCATCATCCCTGAATCACCCCCCTAGGGCATGCTGAAAAGTGCAACGTAGCAACAAACCTTGGCTTAAAACTACGGTGGTGAAAGATCCCCAGCCTGCTGCTCTGCTTCTGAGGTCTGACGAAGAGAGCTGTTGTGTCAAGCATTCTGCGTTCTTATGCAGTCCTCCTCCAACGCGTGATGTGCGTGCTGATTTGAACGCTGTGCATATTGGCTGTGGCATCGCACCTGCCTTCTTTAGCTAGTTTTTTTTTATTATTAAATACACGTTTTATAGGCCTATGTAACCTTAGATAAAATATAAACTCTGGAAAGAGGAAAACAAAAGTTAAGGCTGAGTAGGGCCTAAAAATATAAAACGTGTAAATTGGAGATGGTTTGTATTAAAATACAAGCCTGGACGACTCTCTTTTTGGTGACGGATGTTCCAGGGCGAGATGATGTAGTGAGAGATTAAATAACGTGTTAAAAGTGGGCACACAAACCTAGTGCTTCATCTGAGTGACCAGAACCACTAAGTGATGCTGTACATTGATGCCATAGTTGTGGTCTAGAGCTTATTTTCACTGACCTACCAAATGGATAAAACGTAAAGCTTTAGATAAATTGCAAAACTTTTCCCTTGATAACAATTAGGTGGACAGAATTCTTACCATTCCTAACTTGCTTGTATCAGTGTGGGTCAAATTATCAGGACGCCTCGTGTGCGACAGGGCCCGGGGGCCATGGCACAAAGAATTGACTATAGGGTCTAATAATTGAACACTGAAAGCATTCAAGTCACCATGAGACAAAGTCTAGTTATTTGTAGTACATTCGTATGAAAACGTTAAACCAGGAGGGGTCACAAAGCACCTGGATAATCGGAGGTAATAAAGGTTTGACCCAAGGTATGGGAGGGTTGCTCCATTTCCTTGCATCAATAGCCCTTCAGCATGAAACATCCCTCTTGAATAGAGACAATCTGATTAATTCTTATGAAAAGTCACAAAAATGAGCGTGTTTATAGAAATGTGTTCGCTAAGATTTAATATTACAACGAAAGGAGATGTAACAACCCAGTGAGTTATTTCAGGGTCACCTTGCCAGTAGGACAAGCTATTAACTGATCTGTTTCTCTCAGAAAATGTTCTTCGACCTTTAGAAGATGGAAGGCCGGACTGGATATATTGATTAACATAAAGCTTTTAACGTACTGTATGCCTATCCCTCCCAGAGCTCAATTTTTTGTGCGTTGCTCCCAATCTGTCAACGGAAATAAAATGAATATGAATATGACACCCATTTATTGTCCACGTTAGAGAAATTGCAAACTTTTCCCTTGATAACAAACAATTAGGTGGACAGAATAACTGCCTCCTCAACGGCCTTGACAGCCTTCTTATCTCACTCCACGGTATCGAATGAACATGTAAAGAAATTCTTCAAGATTACTTAGGTAATTCAAGAAAAGTGAGTCACTACTGATGAGGGAACTCATGGCTCCAACATCATAAGAAGCTGTGAGGCTTGCCTACGGACAATATAGCAGATACAGCCCCCATTTCACAAAAATTGCATTAAGGTCCGAAATGAAAATTGCTCATCTGACAGCTGAGTGTATGTCACTCTGGAGATTTTCTCTTAACAGTTTCTATTTCAGTATTGATCACACATGTCGACCCACAGACCCTCCACACCGCAGTGACTCTCCTGCTTCCTGCCTTATTCACAATGTATACCAATGTATTTGTGGCAAAGATGGAAGCTGACCACGATGGTCTGCCAGAGCAGGTTTGAAGTATTGGCATGTAAGACAAAGAGAAGTAAACGTCATTAATAGGAGCCTCGCTTAAAGAGAGCTCAAATCCTTAGTAACACGCAATCCCGGCAATCCTCCTAACATTCTGGTGGGATCACGATCGTTCCCTGGTGAAATAGTAGACTACTGTTATGGAAGTATATCAACGTATTTTCTCTGGCTGTCACCTATATCTGTTCAAGTGATGATCAGAAGGGCGGTGCTGATGATCACAGGAAATAAAATTAAGAATGGGAACTTTTTCCATCTGTAC